>NW_026896119.1:82500-205664 GCF_033153095.1 Gastrolobium bilobum
CATTTTTGTACGATTATGATTTAGTAGCCGGAGATAACTTTATCTCCAGCAGCTTGAGAAATGATAAGCCCTATATATATGAATTTGATGTTTGTCATTTCAAATACATAAGTTATGTCATTTTAGGAGAGAGATAGACACAAGAAATGGAAATCTTAAGGGAGAAAGTGGGTGGTTTTTTTTATTTAAATTTTAAATAAAAAATATTATTTTGTGTCTATCTCTCTCTTAAAATGACATAACTTTATATCATTTAAAATGACAAAGACTTTTCCCTATATATATATATAAAGAGGGTACGACAAAAGTTTGTTTTTTCAAAAGAATTTCTCCTTTGGCTTTGTTTGGGAGTTTAGGGGGAAGGGAAGAAAGGGGATCCAAGGGAGAGGGAGGGGAAGGAAGGGAAGGAAATTGAAGGGTATTCTCTTCCCTTGTTTGGGAGTTAAAAAAATTGTAAGAGAAAAAAATGGAGGATTAATAAAATATTTTTACCATTTTACCCTTTTTTTAAATTAATATAATTATTACATTTTACAAATTAAATTAAATTTAAATTTTCTAACAAAATTATTAAAGTACTTTTCACAATACTAAAAAAGATTATATTTTCAATGAAATTCCTACGTTGTAAACAAAAATTTCATCACAAAATTATTTTTTTGTCGAAAAGCGATGACATTTTTTCTTTGATGAAATTTTTTACAAAAATAATTTTTTTTTATCAAAGTTTCGACGAAATTTAGTTTCCGACCAAAGTTTTGACAAAAATGATTTCCTCTATCAAATGTTTTAAACGAAAAGAGAATTCGGTCAAAAATTTTGACGGAATGTTTTCCGTTCAAAATTTCAATGGAAATGTGTGCCGACGGAAATTGTTTTGTAGAAAATTTTGAGGGAAATGTTTCATTCGAGACTTTCGATGAAATTTAGATTCTGTAAAGAATTTTGACAGAATATTTTTTCCGTCAAAATTTTTTATCGAAATATTTTTCGTCACAAATTTTACGAAAATATTTTTGGTCGAATTTTTTTGATAGAAATGTGTTTCGTTGAAAATTTTGATAGAAATGTTTTATATCAAAAAACTTGTTAGAAATATTTTGCATCAAAATTTTTTGATGGAAGTGTATTTCGTTATAAATTTCGACGAAAATTTATTTTGTCAAAAAGTTTAACGAAAATGTTTCAGTCGAAAACTTTCGACGAAATTTGAATTTTGAAAAGATTTTTGATGAAATTTTTTTCTGTCAAAAATTATCCTTGGATAAGTGTTTCGTTGAAAATTTTGATGGAATATTTTTCGTCAAAAATTTCGATGAATATGTTTTCTTGTGTAATATTTTGACGAAATTTAGATTCTGTAAAAAAATTTGACCAAAAAAAAATTTCGTTAAATTTTTTTACAAAAATATTTTCAGTCATAAATTATGATGAAAATATTTTTCGACAAAATTTTTTTGCAAAAAAGTTTGATGGAAATATTTTCCGTAAAAATTTTGACGTAATTGTTTTACGTCGAAACTTTTCGATGAAAATGTGTTTCGTCAAAATTTTGGACAGAAATATTTTCGTTGAAAGTTTCGACGGAATTATAGTATAATTGACTGAATTTTTTTCGTAAAACATTAATGTTAGTGATTATAGCAAAATCTGGTTTTGTCTTTAGTTTTGACGGAAATTTTTTGACGTATATGATTTTCATCAAAAATTTTATCACTTTTTTTGAAGAAATATTTTTCGTCGATAAATTGTGTCGGTATTTGAGACTTTTCTAATAATATCACATATAAAAATGATTTACAATTATATAGTTTTCACATTTTAATGCTCTGGGTAGATAAGTAATTTTTAATATTTTCTCACTTAAACCCCCCAAATTGTGGGAAATTTAATTTTAAGAAAGAGGGTTTAGTAAAAATCCTCAATTTCTTTCCCTCATTTTTTTAAACTCACAAACAAGGGAAGGGCTTACTAAATCCCTCCCTTTCCTTTCCTTCCCCTCATTTTTTTAGGCTTTGTTTGGGAGTTGGTTCGAGGAGGGGAAGGAAAGGAAAGGGAGGGTTTTAATAAGCCTTTCCCTTGTTTGTGTGTTTAAACAAAGGAGGGGAAGAGTTTGGGAATTTTTACTAAACCCTCCAAAACTCTCATTCTTCTTAAAATTAAAGTTCCCCCAATTTGGTGGGTTTGAGGGAAAAAATATTTAAAATTACTTATCTACCCTTAGCATTAAAATGTTAAAACTACATAATTGTGAATTATTTTTAAATGCGATATTATTAGAAAAGTCTCAAATACCGATAGAATTTATTGACCAAAAATATTTCATAAAAAATAATGATGAAATTTTTGATGAAAGTCATATACGTCCAAATATTTCTGACAAAACTAAAGAAAAAATTAGAGACGGAACCAGATTTTGCCATAAACACTAGCATAAATTTTGTACGAAAAAAAAATTTCAGTCAAAATTATTGATAGAATCTAAATTCCGTCGAAACTTTTAATGAAAAAATTTTCGTCCAAAATTTTGATGAACCACATTTCAATCGAAAAGTTTCGACGCAAAACAATTACGTCAAATTTTTTTTGCAGAAAATATTTCCATCAAAATTTTGACGAAAAACATTTCCGTCAAAATTTGTGACAATTTTTTTGTAAAAAATTTTGACGAAATTTTTTTTTGTCAAAATTCATTTACGGAATCTAAATTTTGCCAAAATATTTTACAAAAAAATATATTTATCAAAATTTTTGTTGAAAAATATTTGCAATTTTTTTTTTAATGAAACACATTTCTATCGAAAAATGTTGACGAAAAATAATTTCATCAAAATTCTTAACAGAATTTAAATTTCGCCGAAAGTTTTCGATGGAAATATTTTCGTTAAACTTTTTGGCAAAAAAAATTTCTGTCCGGAATTTTTAACGAAACACATTTCATCGAAATTTTTTTACGAAAAATATTTCCGTAAAGTTTTTTGATAAAAAATCATTTCCATCAAAATTTTCAACGGAATGCATTTCTGTCAAAAAATTTGGACGAAAATATTTTTCGTAAAATTTTTTGACGAAAAATTATTTATGTACTTTTCACACTACTAAAAAATATCATATTTTTGACGAAATTTCTGCATTGCAAACGACAAAAATTATATCGAAAAGGTATTTTCCTGTCAAAATACTTTCCGTGGAAATGCGACAAAAATTTTTATCCGTAAAAATTTTTTGCAAAATAATTTTTCAGTGAAAATTTAAAATGGAATTTAGTTTCAGTCAAAAGTTTTCACGAAAATAATTTCTTAAATATTATCGATGCAAAAAAGAATTCCGTTAAAAATTTTGATGAAATATTTTTCGTCCAATATTTTCGATGAAAATGTGTTCCGACGAAATTTTGTTTGTCAAAAATTTTGAGGGAAAAGTTTCTATAGAAACTTTCGACGAAATTTAAATTCCGTAAAGAATTTTGACTGAATATTTTTTTCGTCAAATATTTTTACATAAATGTTTTTCGTCAAAAACTTTTATGAAAATATTTTGATGGAAATGTGTTCCGTTGAAATTTTGAAGGAACTTTTTTTGTCAAAAATTTTCGATGGAATTTAGATTTCGTAAAGAATTTTGACGAATTTTTTTACCAAAATTTTTTTCGTAAAAATTTTTATGGATATATTTTCCGTCAAAACATTTCGATTGAAATGTGTTCTGTGGAATATTTTGATGGAAATAATTTTCGTCAAATTTTTCGATAGATTTTTTTTTCGTCAAAAGTTTTGAGGGAAATGATTTGATGGAATTTATGTTTTTAACATAAGAAAATTAAAATAAAGGAAGACAATGACCAAGTTATTTAAAGAAATTTGGATCACCAAGCTGTCAAATCCAAAACAACCCTAATTAGAAACTATGAGATTAACAAGCCATCACAACTAAATTAATCTGTAAAATAAATTAATTTGAAAATTAATACAAAATATCAAATTTAAATAAGTTTAGGTCATCAAATTGTTACAGCTAAAATGACCCATAAATGTTATCAAAAAAAAAAAAATGACCCATAAAAACTATGAGATTAATAAGCCGTTACAGTTAAATTAATCCTGAATTATTAAAAAATTTAATTAATACAAACAATACATTTAAAAAACCTATGAGATTAACAAGTCATCACGACTAAATTAATCGCTCTTAAATTTCTAAACTATATAAGAAAATTCCTAATAAAATAAATAAAGAGTATAAAAGCGTACAAAAATAGAAAATTATTAACTAAAAAAGAAGGTGAGTAAACTTTCCTCAAAGGTGACAAACTTGGTGTATGGAGCCAAGTTACGGAGAGTCACCCCAATTATCCTCAAAAATATAACACAAGCTTAATGTTAAGCCCAAATGTCTTTTATAACTCTTGGAAGAGTCTTGGGTACTTGAGCACTTAAGGAGGATCTCCTTATATAGAGGGAAGGAAGGGGGAGGAGACAAGATTCCTCTAATGTGGGACTTTTAAAAGAAAGGTGTAGGTTCTAAACAAGTGAGACTTCGTACCTTTTTTTTACCCATTTTTTCCTTTAATGACTTTTGGTATTATTTTTTGCTATCAACTAAAAACATGGACAAAAATGTACACAATTTTTTTTAAATATTTGGGATAAAATTAGATGTTCATTGTTGCCCCTCTTTATTTGTTTCTTACTAGATAATTTGACAAATTGTAGTTTGCATATTATAATTGTCAGGAAAAGAGAAAATAAAAATAAGAATCCAACAAAAAATATATGAATCCTAATTTTCAAAAATTGCATATATGATGCAGTAGAAAATATATATGGGTAAATGACAAGACTATAATAACCCTGAAATAAATTAAAATTATAAAAATATCATGATTTCTGCCCCAAAACGACATCGTATTGTGCTCACTGCAGATAACTTATCTGCAGTAACTGCAGAAAAAGCGAACCCTTATTATAATTATGCATTCCGGGAATGCATAGTTATAAAACTAAAGTTATTTTTTTTCTTTTTTCTCAGTCAGTTAACCTGTCGTCTGACATGGAGAGAAAAAAAAACTTTTATATTATTGCTATGCATTCATGGAAATGCATAGTTATAAGGGGGTTACAAGATAATTTTCTCATTCTACAACATGACAAATGAAAAACTCGTATATATATATATATATATATATATATATATATATATATATATATATATATATATATATATATACATATGTATTACATTCTTAATCCTGGTCATTTTATTTAATAATTCAATTTTTTTTATATATGTAAGTTATTAGATACAAGTGGTTCATATCTAAAATTGAGCATAAAGCTTTCTTAATTTTTACACTGTTGTAGAAATAACCTGCCCCATATATAAATCATTGATTAAATATATATATATATATATATATATATATATATATATATATATAGATATATATATTCCTAATGCAATATATATTGTAATTTTCAATGATTTTCGTTTAGAATTTTTTTAACCTTTATTTTCTTATTCTATATTCTAAAGGCACCATTTAAAATGTAAAGTCATCTCAACCCAAAACAAGTGTTGGATGAGAGGACATTTTTAATGATTTATATTATTCTCTAACACACTTACTCGCTCAAAAATCCTTTAGGTTTGAAGCATAGATATTGTATAGGCCCAATTTTTGGTTTATCTTGTGCTTATTTAATTCCACTAAAAAGTGGGGGTGGTGAGGATCGAACTCGTGACCTTGTAATCATTGAAGCTCGGATACCATGTAAAGAACCATCGTAATCCAAAACCTTAAAGTGTTGGGTGAAGACATTTTTAATGGTTTATATTATTCTCTAACATAATGCCTCTTATTTAATAAAATTTACTATAACAGACATTATTGATAAATAGGACAAAAGAAAATAACGATGTTTTATTCGAATTAAAATGAAAATAATAATATCTACTAAAAAGGGGGGAAGGATCTGTTTATAAACTTTTTTTACAAATTACACTAAGTATGATCGGTCATACACGCTTGATTAGTGCATGACCGGTCAGACGTAATGTAGTTTGTAAACAAAAAATTTGTAAATATAACATTAAAAAAAATGCATATAATACTTTGCGCTGAAAAAAAAAAACTAACTTGGACACGAACAAGAGTAGTTTAGCATCTCTTATATATGTGCGTAGGGGTGTAAATGGGCTAGACCGACCTACAGGGGCCTACGGTATAATAACCCTAATTTTATAATTTTGAAATTAGTGGATTATTATGAAGACCTTAGGGTCATAAATGGAATGAGGATGAAATTCTAAGAAGTTTGATATTCATATTGAGGGTATTTTACACAGGTAAATTTTCATCTATTATTTTTGACTGCTGACGCAGTAACAGTCAGTAGAATAGTTGAGCAAATTTAATTTAGAGAGCTATTTTGATGTTATGATTATCATAAATGAGGTTAGTATATGATTTGATGAAGTTTGACACCTATATTGGGATATTTAGGAAAAACCACTTCTGCCAGGTATTTTGTACTGCTGTAGAAGCAGCCGGTAGAATTTCAGAACGGGAAAAAGATGAGAAAATGAAAAGAAAGACCAATATATGCCTAACAAGTCATAATTAGACCAATAATGTTAAAGTTAAGAAGATTATGAAATTTGGGTACAGTTAAGAACACCGGTAAAGACTATAGTGCAATTAAACAGCTGTAAGTGGATCTGTGATCTACTAATCAAATTTTTAAGTTATAAACATGATAATTAGAAAAAATTAATATTAATTACTTAAAGTTAGGGTCTTGGGTGTTTCCGGGTAGAAATTTGATAACAATTCAGATAAAAATTACACCGGGTGTCACTAAATGATAGAAAGTCACTTAAGTGACTTGGTCAAAACCTTACAAGACTATGGCAACCCTCCCAAACACTCCCATCAGCAGCCCTCTCTCTCTCTCTATCCTTTGGAGATTCAAACTTTCTCCTCCTTCTCTCTAGAATTTCATCACCAAAACTCCCTCAAATCACCAAACACTCTTCACCAAAGTTGTTCCCCTCATCATCCTCTTCAAGAATATCCTACTTTTCTTTTGAAAAGCCAAATTTTTGTGGGTCTTCTTCTCCATACAGCAGCGTGTTCATGGCTTCCTCAAGCCATGGTGATGGTGCTTTGAGTTATACTTGAAGAACGCCACTTGGATGCTTATTTCCCTATGTTCTAGTGTAAGTTTCTTGAGTTTTCTTCTTGAAAAATCCCACCTTTGTGTTGTGTTCTTGAGTTCTAACCTTGAGTTTTCTTAAATGTATGTTCTTTGTGGAAAGAAAGCATGCTTGCTTGAGAAAGATGGGAGCTTGAAGCATTAGTGCTCATTTGAATATGTAAGCATGAAACTTTGAAAAAATGGTGACAAAAATCTCACCACTACCACCTAAATAATTCGGCCATCATGAGTTCTTTAGGGGGTTGATGTGTTTAATTGATAAAAATTTGTTCTTGAGGTAGTTAAGTGTGGACAATCATGAGTAGGACCAAGGGGAAATGTTAAAAATGCAACCTTTAAGCTTAAAAACGCTAATCTTGATTAAGAAATGGATTTAAAATCTAATGACTCTATTATATCAAATCTGTCCTAAATAGTATAATTAGGGTTTTATGTTTAAAATTTAATTAAATAATGGATTAGTGGACTAATTAAGTGTAGGACTTAATTAACTAAAGACATGGTAAAATTAACAAGTTAAAAACTTAGTTTCTACAACCTAAGCAATTCGGCCACCTAAGGATGATGTAGGATTAGTTTGTTAAATATTGGTTTCAGACATAATCAGGACACTAATCTAGGGTTTGAGTGAAGTGGACTATGCATAATGTATTAATTAACTATAAAACCCAAAAAATTGAACCTAATTAGAGTTTAGAAGCACTAATTAGGTAATTAAACTTAATGAACTAAGACCTAATATGGATATGTGGGAATACATAAGTGACCTAATAATATAAAAACCCTAAAAATTAAAGTAACTTAGGGTTTCCAACTAAACCTAATTAGGAATTGCTAATTAAACACACTTTGGTTAAATGACCAGTTTTTAGGCTAACTTTGGGAGAGCATATCTCCCCTCCACGGAGGTCCAATATGTATGTGCCATACATCATTTTGAAGCTTGAGATGTTCGCTATGTTGTGTCAAAATTTGGTACCATTTTAAGATGTGTAGCGTTCTGTAGGTCCAATTTAGTGGAGACTGCCCAGGGAGGCTATGTGCAGGGGCTGGACATGTCTACATCTCCCACGAATTGTCTCTCCCTCAGTTCTTACTCAAATTAGGTTGAGTAGATTAAGCTGGAGAATGTTATAACTATTGGGTTGCGCACAATGACTAAAAAACATTAAAAGTGAGATTTAGGCTAAGTGGATTTATGGGAACCCCTTAGTAACTTATAATAATTAATGTTCAAGGTTATGAATGACATATATTGATGATAAATGTCTTGCTTAGTTGTAAGTTAAGTGGAAAAGACCTTAATCTAAGAGAGTTTATTAATGGACTAAGTGTCTAATGAGTTATTGCGGACTTAGGGAACAAATGAACACCTTATGTACCCTATGTATGTCACAGCCAGGAAGGATATATATGGCTAGGATGAGTTAAAAATAATACAAGTTATCTTAGTTGCCTTAAAGTGTAATTTTAAGTTGATTGAAGTGCTTAAATCTCATAGTTGATTTTGTTGTAAGATAACAATTCCTTATGCACTAAAAACATGTAAATATGGAATTAATGTTCTAGACTTGTAATGAGCATATTATTGGCATATGAGGATGGAAAGTGGAATCATTAAACAATTAAGTCTTGTATATGACTTGTTTAATTACTATGTAATTAATGATGTGAATGGTTCCTACTCTAGGTGTGCCTAAAGAACCTTGCACTTGAGGATTGTTTTGGAGCCACTACAAAAAAACAGGCATTTAGCGGCGGTTTATTTTTGGTATACGCGACGGTTACAACCGCCCCTAATTGCAAAAATGCATTTAGCGACAGTTGTAACCATCGCGTTTACCAAAAATGAACCGCCACAAAATGCCTGTTTACCAAAAATGAACCGCCGCAAAATGAACCGCTAGCATACGTACTATATTGGAGTGTGGGCTTGTGCTAAGCTGCTGGTTTTGGTTGCTCCTCTCTCTGGTGGCCTCACCATGATGGTGGGCATTATGGTTGAATTGTATGAAAGTATGTGATATGTGGTATATGTGCATTCATTCACATTCATATAGATATTATATGATTCTTGATGTTTGATGATGCACTGATGATGTATGTGATGAGGTTCCTGGCCAGTGAATATGTATATGTAGGCTTCCTATGGCTTGACTATGAGAGCTATTTCATACTACAGTTTGTGTTGATTGCCTATGGCTTGACCCTGAGAGTCACACTAGGCATGTGGGACATGTCAGTTAGCTATTTTGGGGAGAGCCCTTGAATAGTTAACCAGAGGATGAAGTATGATGCTATATTTGTGTTGTATGTTTGTTATATATGCTTTATATCTGACTTGTCATGCAGGAAGTGAGCTCAGGGGATTAGAGGATCCTCTAAGAACCTTGAGCTTATTGAGATGTTGTTATCTCACCCCTTTTTGGGGACATCATTTCAGGTACCCATGGTAGCTGTGAGTATTCTAAGGCGAAGGGCCCAACTACGGATTAGTGGATTGATGCTGCTATTTATGTTACGCTGTTATTTGATTATATGACATGTGTAGTGTTTTGACATACCTAGATAGACTATGTTGATACTCTGTTGACGTATGTAATAATGCTCAGAATTATTATTATTTGAGCTTTTGAATTATGGATGTATGTATTATGAGTTATGTTAGATGCGTGTGACGATGTATGGATTTATTAATTTGGGCACGGAGCCATTATTTATGTATTGACCCATTGAGGGGATTGCAGTCCGTGTGGGACTTGCAAGCTGTCTGTTATAAATTGTGTCTATCAGGATTATTTTATGGAGTGAGATTCTTATCTCTCAGTTATCCGTTAAACAACCATTATGCTGTCCGTAAGACTCCTTCAGGAATGACACTTGCCATATTCGGTTGGTCAATGGCCACTAATAATGGCTAATGGGACTTAGTTAGTAGATAATGATGTTAAATTTCGCTAATGTAATATATTATGTAAACGTTTTAGAAATGTTTTTAGAAATTGTTTTAGAAAAAGTTTACTCGGACTTTTACAAGACATTTTATTAATCTTTAAATAAAATCTTCCGCTGTGTACGCTATAATATCATGTATGATAACAACCGGAGTACTACGGGGTGTTACATACGGCCTAAACTATATTAGACCAAGCTTGACTTATTACAAATAGTAAAGTAGTATAGGCCTAGACTTTTAAATAAACCTATTTAGAAAATAGGCCATAGATTTTTTTGTACATGTCGGACCTATAAGCCTACATGCCGGCCTATATCATATTACTTATTTTAAATAAAATAAATAAAATTATTATTTTAATAATTTTGAATAATAAAATAATATTATTTTAGTTATTCTTTTAATTATTGAATGTTTAATATATAGGCTTAAACAAGCTAACGGGCCTAGGCCAAGTCTTTTATTTTTTAAATATAGGTCAAGGTAGACTTGTAATTTGGGGGTCTACACAGGCTAAGACCAGACCCATTTTTTTTTTACACAAGCTTGACCTATTTAAGCTAAAACCTAGCCTAACCTATTTACACCATGTGTATTTAAAAAAAAACACTCAGATTTTTAATATAAAACATTTAATAGTTCAATTAAATATTTATAATTTATAATTTATTATATTAATAAATAAAACAGGAAAAGGAAATGCATTAAATGCGTTAATTTATTTATATTATATTTAAATTTAAAGAGTAGAGTCATATTTATTTTTCATAGAAGTCAAAGAAGCTATTATTCTTTGCCTACGTTATCGTTTGCCGTTCTATTTTTTTATTTATAACCATTCGATTTAACTGAAAATTCTAACATATATATATATATATATATATATATATATATATATATATATATATATATATATATATATATATATATATATATATATATATATATATATATATATATGACCTATTATTTTGTTTTGATTTAATAATTTAAATTACCTCATTTAATGAAGAAGCAGATAATTAACGAAGTCTAATGTCAATGAAGAAAAGTAATAGTAGAATTTAGTTTTAATGAAAAGACAGAATTTAATTTATTATTAGAATAATTTTCAAAATAAAATTAATAAGTATATATGTATTATTTCGAATTCGCTAATAGTAAAATAAACTAAAAAGAGGATTGACGGGCTCTCAACACAAGCCATTAACAATATTATTCAAACAAGTCAACATTATCTAAATCTATGTTTTTTTGTTTCTGTAAATAACGTTATCTAAATCTTTCTATGAAATCTGGTTGAATTTATTTATAAGAAATTAAAAATACAAATGAATGCTACTTATAATTAATAATATGAAATAACAATTAGAAATAAAAAAAAGGTCACAAGTACAAATAGGTTGAAATTTATTGGAAAAAAAGAACGTGAATCAACCGACACATAAAGAAATAACTGCTACTTGAAGTTTTTTTTTTATACGTAAAGAAAAGTTCAAAAACCGAAAAGAAAAAGAAAAGAATCAACCAACACCCTTAATTTAATTTGAGGAGAGGTTAATGAGTCCACAAGCAAAAGAAAGAATAATTCAGGAGGAGATTCTAAGAAGACAGAATCATCATTCATATCCGGGCAGTCTAGCAAGAGGATCGCCAGGTAATCGGCGCAGCAATAGGTCTGCCTCAATATATGAATAAAGTGGACTTGTCAGTTACGATTGGTTAATGCTCGAATCCAAGTCACCAAAGATGACTCACGAGCTTTCTCACAATGCCTAGTGCGTAGTGCGACAATAGAGCTCGAGTCGCTTTCGATGATTAGTTTCCTGACACCCTTACTCTAAGACCTTTTCAGAACACCCCACAGTTTTGCATTCCACGCTAAACAAGTACCAATTCTGTAAGAAAATCCATCTCTCCAATTGCCACTTGAGTCTCTCAGCACCTCACTACAAACAACGACTCCCATATTGCCTTTAGAAGCACCATAAATATTTAGTTTAATAAATTCTTCGGCGAAGGAAGCCAAATAATAGTAGACTGAACAAGAAGAGAAGTATCATGTACAAACGCATCGTACACTTGCTGGCAGTGGCGGAGCCACACCAAAATTTTAGGTGGTGCCAAATTTTTTTGACATATTAAATTATTAAAATATTTATTATAATTACACAAACTAATCAGGAAAAAAAGTTACTATAAATTCTAACATAGTTATCTAAATTATGTATTAAATAATATCACGTAACATTGAAAATTCAAATGAACAATTATCAATGATTATATATCAAAGCAAACATATAAAAATGTACTAACCTTTTCGATAAGCATTTCAAACATAAGAATTTCAGTTTCCTCTCACAACATAATAAGTAGGGGATAGGTTATTTTATCTACCATTTTTTTCGTCTACCTTTGCCTATCACTCTCCAACATCGTTAGATCAGAATCTTAATAAGAGAAAGAAATAATAAATGTAATTGAGATTCTGATCCAATAGTATCGAAGAGTGGTAAGCAAAGGTAGGCAGAAAAAATGGTAGGTAGAATAACCTATACCAATAAATAATGGACCAAGCATTGTCCTAAGGATATGAAAACACCCAAATATAATAAATATATGTTTAATAACATTTAATAAATAATTTAAAAAATAATAAAAAAACGCATACCTAAAATTGTAAACGACGCTCTTTTAAACTGACAAAATCTTCAAGGATAGAATCTCGTAATTCTTGAATAAGTTACTTTGTACTTGAAACTAATTGTATATCATTCAAAATATCTTGAGATTTTTCTTGTAATGCTTGAAAAAGAATTTCAGTGATGCTCATTATCTCTTTAATCAAAAATAAATTAAAGATAAATTTAAAGGAAGTGATCATCTTATAAGCTGCAGTAGCATATCCTCTTTGAGAGTAATTTGAGCCTTCACTACGAATTATTTTAAGTAAGTAGTATCTCCTCTTTGAGAATAATTTGAGCCTTTATTATGATTGCAATTGTAAGTCACAAATTAAGGCTTTGAAAGTAATTTTAATTGATGAGTTAGATAAAAGGGTTTGGGTATTGGGTTTTATTTTTATGATTGAAAAACATTAATATAATTATATTTATTTAAGTGGTGCCAAATTACAAATTTAATCTTAGTTAATTATAATTAATTATATATTTATATATAACAAGTAATTTTTTTTAAAACCAAGCAGATGCCAAGGCACCTGCTGGTATAAGAGTGGCTACGCCACTGCTTGCTGGGCATTTTCAATCACAGCAAGATGTGAGTGGATAAAAGGAAGTGCTGGTTAAATTACACCAGTGCCATATCATCCAGCAACCAACAACAAAAAGAATAGCCCGTGGATTCTGTTCTGGAATGAACATTAATGGTCTAGCAGGATAGCTAGTATTTGTATCTATAGAGCTTATGGTAAAGATGACAGGCAATGAGAAATCCTGCACCTTAGGCCAAAGTCCGATGGTATGAACAAGGGGTGTGTGTGTGAGTCACCTGCGGTGTAGAGGATGTGCTCTGGGCACAAGTATGTATGTTGTAGCCATTGTGGCCAGGATAAGTTATCAGATGAGTTCCTAGATGAGTTATGGGATATCCCCTTAGTTAGCTATAAGGGGTTATATATAGATGAATACACTAGGAGATTCTGCCCCTAGTGGGTAGTTTGCAGGTGACTTAATGGCATGATCTATGCTTAATGGGTGGTTATTGGTAGTGAATGGAAGTTATGGGAGAGTGATGGAATGAGATGCTCCATGTAGTGGGAATGGGAAGTGGGAACCACCTAAGTGGTCCACAACATAAGCCCCCCAGCCTGGCATTGCGCATAGTTGGAATGACGGGGTAAAAGTAAAGCCTCTGTGCCTATCAAATAATGTTTAGTGTTGTGAAAAAGGATATGAATGCCGGGAAAACCCAGCTTGCGAATGCTTCCGGGTTCCAAGTTGCTTTATCGTGTTGCTCATTGGTTGTAGTCGTCTCCGGGTTTGTAATTGCTTCCGAGTTTGAAGCTGAGTAAAGTGTGAGAACCCTATATGATCATGTCTTGTGCGCTGATTAGGATCTTTCAGAATCAAATGTTCAATAATTTTCCCGCTTCCAATTAGGAAAAAGAAGGGTGCCCAAAGGTCTTCTAGTAAACCATTTCTATCCCGGAGGACCGGTCTTCTTTTAATAAACCATTTTTATCCCGGAGGGCCGGTCTTCTTTTGGCGGCAAGGGACTTTTGCTTTCCTTTTTCCGAGTAGGAATTGAACGGGTGCCTAAGAGGCCATTGAAGGCGGCAAGGGACTTTTGTTTCCCGCTTCCGAGTAGGAATTGAACGGGTGCCCAAGAGGCCATTGAAGGCGGTAAGGGACTTTTGTTTTTCCCGTTTCCGAGTAGGAATTGGACGGGTGCCCAAGAGGCCATTTAAGGCGGCAAGGGACTTTGTTTTCCCGTTTCCGAGTAGGAATTGAACGGCTGCCCAAGAGGCCAATTAAGGCGGCAAGGGACTTTGTTTTCCCATTTCCAAGTAGGAATTGAACGGCTGCCCAAGAGGCCAATTAAGGCGGCAAGGGACTTTTTTTTCCCGTTTCCGAGTAGGAATTGAACGGGTGCCCAAGAGGTCAATGAAGGCGGCAAGGAACTTTTGCTTTCCCGCTTCCGAGTAGGAATTGAACGGGTGCTCAAGAGGCCATTAAAGGCGGCAAGAGACTTTTATTTGTAGCCGGATTATGATTGTTTCATCCGTGATTTATGATGCTGGTAGATATGTTTCCCCCTGAAAAACATGAAACATGCAACTTGCAAGGAAGATGTCAATCAATTGTTAGAGTAAAAAATTCTATAAACAAAAGGAAAAGATAGAGTAATTTAAGATACTACTTGTACTGCGCAAGTTGCTCGTTTTCCAAATTTGGGACACTGATGATGGGAGCAATTACTAATGAATGCTCTGGATTTCTTGGTATGCTGACTTCACTTTCTTGTTTTGGGATATTGATCATTGCCAATAATTGTTGAAAATTTCTGGTTACTCGTAAGTTGTCCAATGACCTTCATTTTATGGTGCTGGAGTAATTGTACAATTTGTTGGGGTTCCGAGTTCCTTCCCTCTGGTGATCTTGTCAAAGAATAATCTCCTCGTGATCTTGCCAAAGAATAATCCTGCTACAAAAAACCAATTAGTAAGGAAAAAGAAAGAATTTTCAAGTCTCATCCAATGTTTGACCCATCAGCACATATTTGATGGACATATAAAGCAAGAACCAATTTCGAACAGTGACTGTGTTGTGTGCTGCCCGGTGGTTGTGTTATGGCAAAATATCTTGCTACGCGGAGGTCCACTATTGCTATAAGTTTCTTCGTATAACCCCCCCATGGTATGTTTGTGGACCTTCGCCACAAAGTCGCTGAGAATCGTTCCTCAGACCTGGCGGATTGTCCAATGACTTTCTTTTTCTGACGTTAGAGTAGTGGTGCACTTGGTTGATGTTCTGAGTTTCCCTCTGTGTGGAGCTTTCCCTTCAAAGGATGATGAAGAAATGCCCCGGGCCGTATGGATATACTTGTTCATTTTGTCGCTGTCAGGATCGCAAAGTGATCACCATTCTAAGAGGAATTCTTAATTATTTAAAGAATTGATAATAGGAATTGACAATTAAGGCATACAAAGACAAAATAAATTGAAGTTGATGAATCAATTGTCCATTCCCCCTCCTGAGTTTTTCTCTTTCAAATACTTCAATACAAGGAAACAGCTACACAAAACAGTAATGATATCCTACTTGCATATCAATTACTACCCGCTTGTAATATATGTTTTTATTTTTATTTTTCATTTATGATATTTCAATATCTTGCACGCTTAAATCAAACATCTTTGTTTATGATATAAAATGATGACACTTCTCCATGTAAAGAGATCCAGAAATTTATCTACATTCCTCCTTATTTCCGAAATAAAGACATGATTAAAATTAAAGGAAAACAGAAACAAAGCATAGTGTCAATAATTCAGAAATAGATATAAGAAAAACTCCCCTCTTTAAATAATTCGATCTATTTAGTACTAAGAATGATAAACCAAAATTACACCCATGCTCCTCTAAAAATAAAAATAAAAAATAACCTAAAACAGGCTCTATATACGTGTGATTTTTACAGACGTGTTATGCGATAAAGTTGGCATTTGTAATCTCAAAAAGCAGTTGTAGACAAATATTGCGGAAGTAAATATCAAGTAAATGACAATTTTGGATTAATTTAAACAGACACTCGAGAATATTTCAGATTCATATAGTTTGTTGGGCAGTCACTGCATATTGTATTTTTTTTTTTTTAAACCGTTTGTATAATACATGCGACTATAATATCATAAACTGCATATATGCCACTATACAATTTTCGGATTCATATATTTTGGAGTATAATACATAGCAGTTGTCTTCTTTTCTTCTTTCTTTTTTTAAATAAAAAAAAAAAGTAAATGCAAATCAATATGGAATAAACACAAAAATCAATAGAGGGAAAGAGAAAAGGCACTCACTGCATATTGCATTTTCAACATTCTTTTATTTATGTTAAATAGTTGGAATTGAATTAGAGGTATGAGAAAAGACAAAATACTTAGCTTGTGTACAACCATCTCGTTTAAAAATTGTTGAAACAATTGGTTTCAGAGTGTCTGACGAGCGGTGTGGCGAGGAAGCTCCTCGGTTCCGGGCTTGATACTTGTCGTCTCCTTTTGCTCGCCAATGTGAGAAGTGGGATTAGAAATTTTTTTTTTTTTGGAGTTACCTAACCCTAATTATCTCTTTGAGATGAGTTGGTTTCTTCCGGTATCCCCACAAGCTTCGACTCTTTGAGCCGGCTATGGGACTAATCCGGAGTGCGGGGGAACAGTGGCTAAAGGTTCAGCCCCCTCCCCAAGAATGCATTCAGCGGGAATCGAACACATGTCCAACCCCACAAATTCAGCTCCAAATTACCAACTAAGCTGCACCCATTGGGTTGTGATTAGAAATCTACTATTGTCTTTTACTTCTCAAAAAGAAATTGTAATTTGTAATATAAATAATTAATAACTGATGCAATCTTATATTATTTATAGTAAAAGGATTAATTTATTTCTAAATCATCCTCGAATCTACTGCCTTTCAAATATGAAAAGAATTTGCAGCACCTATATAAATAAAAGTAATATTATTTATACTTTATTTTTCTTATATTAACTTTACATTATGCTTTAAAAAAAAAAATTCACATTCTACTATATACTTTTATTTCTCAAACGCATAAATGTAATTTTTTGTTTTTTGTTTTTTGTTTTTTGTTTTTTTTGTATAAACATCTTTTCTTTGTTAAAAAAAAATTATATGCACAATCGCAATTATTCAAAATGAGGTATGGTGGAACGAAGGCATTATCAAATTGAAACATATAGGTAGGATGCTTCACAAAATTTAGTGTGGATCATTGATATAAAAGAGAAAAAGGAGGAAAGAGAATGAATACTATTACTTTTATATTTCTAGTATATATTTCTAAATGCTTGCTATAGATAAGAAATCACACTAGGAGTTGACTTGGTATGCATAAGAATGTTTAAGATGATAAAAAATTAAACCGAAGCATTATTTAGGTAAAGTATAGAGAAACACAACTGAGCTTTGGTTGCCTATTTTATAAATCAGTGACAAACTTTTCCGAGCTTTGGTACCCTCCGAGTAAAGTTACTGTCTTATTGTATATCGTGGGGAGGTTGTGTTAACATATTCGGTGACAAAAGACATCCACTTAAGGACTTGAATAAAAAATTTGGTACCCTCTCATTAGACATATCTGTTAACTATATCGTGTTGCCTATTTTGATCTCTACCACGAAGCAGATAAAACAAAGAATGCAAACTACGGGTTGGAAAATCAGCGCCAAACTTTTCCGAGCTTTGGTTCAGTGACAATGTAGTTAACAAATCAAAAAAGTCTAAAGAAAAATAATTGCCTATCGTGGGTGTAGTTGCCGAAGACCATTTTTTTTTTTTTTTTTTTTAATTTAAAAATCTGCAAAAACTTAGAGTTATGGGATAAAGATGTTGAAAAGTAAAAGAGACTTAGCTTAGAAATCTGGCGTGGAAATCAACCGAGTGATCGTATCAGCAAATGAGGTAAATTGCAGGCAATGTTTTTTTTTCCTCCTTCATGAAGCCATTTGGCTTCTGCCATGGTTTGCTGGACTAAGAGTGTTGTTCGTCATTAGCGTGAAATCTTCCTGATGGGTATTGGTGAATGGAGGTGGGATTAGAACTTTACATTTCCCACGTACGGCGCCAAATGTTCTGGAATGAACATTAATGGTCTAGCAGGATAGCTAATATTTGTATCTACGTAGCTTATGGTAAAGATGACAGGCAATGAGAAATCCTGCACCGTAGGCCAAAGTCCGGTGGTATGAACAAGGGGTGTGTATGTGAGTCACCTGCGGTGTAAAGGATGTGCTCTGGGCACAAGTATGTAGGTTGTAGCCATGGTGGCAGGATAAGTTATCAGATGAGTTCCTAGATGAGTTATGAGATATCCCCTTAGTTAGCTATAAGGGGTTATATATAGATGAATGCACTAGGAGATTCTGCCCCTAGTGGGTAGTTTGCAGGTGACTTAATGACATGATCTATGCTTAATGAGTGGTTATTGGTAGTGGATGAAAGTTATGGGAGAGTGATGGAATGAGACGCTCCATGTAGTGAGAATGAGAAGTGGGAACCACATAAGTGGTCCGCAACAAATTCGTACATGTACTTTTCTCTTTATGACCCGGGTTCCATTGTGGCCAAAGTTAATATATCGGGATGTGTACTATTAATGGATAAGAATCATATATAATTTATAAATAATTTAGTACTTCAACTCACTCGATATAAAGAAGAGAGAAAGTAACAAAATCTAATTGAGTAAAATGATAGATTTTGATTCTACCAAAAATATTAAAAATGGCAATATTTAGTCAAGAATTATATAATGATTAGAAGATATAATTTATAACATTGATTAGAAAGTATTAATTTTTGTATTAAAAAAGTATGAGCTTTTAAGTAAAAAATAAATATATTCAAAACGACATCCAAATCTAAAAAGGAAATAAATAAAAAAATTATGTAACTTTAATTATTTGATATAAATAAAATTGGTATATTTGTGGGTGTAATTAAGATGGTGCAAAAACGAGCATATTTTTTTGAAAATATTCCATCGGTTCATCGCTTCGCGATTAGTCCGATTTTGGGCGGGTCCAGGATTAAGGCTTTAAACCCCTCCCAAAGGTGGTACTGGTGAGATTCGAACACATGCCCTCACCCCCACCTGCTCAGCTCCCATGTGCCAACTGAACTACCACTTAAAACAAAAGACATTGTCCTATCAAGAAAATAAATGTTACTGAATCAAGAGTTCAAAATACTTTTATTTAATCGCTTTGTTTCTGACTCGTTCATCCTTAAATTCAGATAGAAAGATTCTTTTTATTAAACTTAATATAAAAGAATTCAACTTCACAGCCATTGGAAAGATAAAAATAATAATTGTGTAGCAACCATACGTTACTCGTACTATAATAATAGTCAAATTTCGATTAATAAAATCTTTGAACATATTTACCCTTTACTAAATCCCTTACATAGAGCATGCCGAATATCAATCCAAAATATTTTTCCTTTTTTTCTGTAATGAAAAATTATCCATTTTCTCAAAGCTTAATTAGTAAGCATTAATTGTAAAAAAAACATTAACTCGTTACCTTATACAGGACTGTTATTTGTCCTAACTTTCAATGGTTTTATGCGACGTGACATGTCTCTATTGGACTAATACTTACCCTTGTCATATAGTATAAGAATTTTCTCCTGTCATTGATTTCTGCAATTGTCAATATCTCACACACTCGATCACTGTCATTTTCTCTACTAGTCACAATTGAATTTCCAATGGAGAGTTGGGTTGGGAGGAAGAAGAGAACAAAGAGGCAAACGAAGAACAAACTCATATTTGACAAACTGCCTGGAGAATTGCAGATAGATATCTTCAATAGGCTATCTGGGAAGGATTTATCAAGAGCAATGTGCGTATCCAATTCATTGCGTGACCTCATCCTTCTCACTTGCTTGCCAATGGTAACTCCCTCACCCATTCGCTTTCTAGGTATCCTTATATGCATGGGATACATTAACAAACGCAAGAGACATCAAGGTTGGCTTTCGTTATGTGTTGACAATCTAGCTCCCCATCCTTTTGTTGTGCTCGATTTGCTTCTCAATTGGTGCAGGAGAGTGATGCGTTGCTCAATTACACCTCGAAAGGTGATTGATTCTTGTAATGGGTTGCTCTTGTTTGCCCACAAGGATGGGGAACTTGAAAACCTAACACATGGAGTCTATCACTACTATGTCATCAACCCTATTACCAAGCAGTGTGTGGCTGTTTTGAAGCCTGGACCAACTAGTCCTTTATATATGTATGCTGCTTTGGCGTATGATCCTACAGAATCACCGTTTTTCAAGATTGTTCGTTTCCAAGGTTGGCGTCATATTCAAGTTTTTTCCTCCGAAACAGGTTCTTGGACAAGCCTGAGACTCCAATTACCTCAAGAAGTCGGTGAAACTGAGTTGGTTCAAAAGTCAATTTATACAAAAGGTTCTGTATATCGTCTCTCATTTTCAGGGCACTTGATTAAATTTTCAGTTGATCCACAGGACAATGCATATAACCAAGCTAAAGCAATAAAATTCCCGCGTTCTTTTCGTTTCCACCATTGCCAGAGGGACATTGGGGTAAGAGACAAGAAGGTCATTTTTGTTGAGTCTGGAGGCACAATGTTAAATATTTGGGAACTCTCTGAAAATTTAAATGGTAGTTCTTGCTCCTTTGGCTGGTGCTTAACACATAAGATCAATGATGTGAATTTATGGCAACTGAATTATTTTGGTCTGCTCTTATCTATTCACCCGTACCATGATATAGTTTTTTTCAAGTTTGGAAATACCGTTTATTATTACTTCTGCGGTCACAATACGATGGTTTCTCGGCGAGTGAAGGAATATGCTGTCATGTATGGTTATGTTAAAACATTTGGATTCCTTTTACTTGAATGCTCCATCCCTTTCGCTTGCTGCTTGGATAAGGAGGTAACTATTTTGCAATCTTCTATTTTCTTCACATTCAGTTTAGTATATTATTTGATCACTCCCTTGCCTGTTTGTACTAATCTAATCTCGCATTGGAAAATACTAGAATTTAAATTATTTAAACAATTATCATTGAACTGTAACTATATTAAGTTATTGAAAGGAACTATGATACAAATAAGGATAGTCTACAAATGAGATTGTACTGAAAATGCGTGATGTACATAGCTTATAGATTTGTCTTCTGTACCATTGGGATTTATAAGCCCACTATGTTCTCTTTAGGGATGGAGTCACTGTATGGGTGATACCTCTAGCACAGGTAAAGACCAAGCTAGGCGACACTATCCCAAGTATGAATGCTAACATATGATAATTGGGGGGGGGGGGGGGGTGTATGTGACTCAAGGATTATGGGCAGAATAACGATACATAAGATGCCCCTCCTTGTGTGTGGGGAGGGGTATTTAAAGGGGAATCAGATGCTTGTCCTATGTGGGTTGGTGAGAGGGGGTCAACCCTCCTTGGGATCAGTTAGGGGTGGCTGATACTGCTATAATAGCAGTGATGCAGCCCCTGTGTCTGGCGATGTCAGCGTATGACGATGGGAGGTTACCACTTATAGTATCTGGGGCGGTCTCCCAAGGAGCTAGAATCCCAAGGTCGGACATTTTGGTGTCTCACCTAGGATATGCAGTCGCCTCGGGGGAAGGATGGATGGAGGGTTGGTAGGGCTGACGTGGAGGAGATGGGAACAGGCTTGGACTCAGGTTATTGGGCCGAGTACAATTGGGCCATCCGGAACAGAAGCCCCCAACTTGGTAGCAAGCGTATTTTGGTGCCAAGATAAATTGCCTTGGGCTCCCTGGGGGAACACAACGGTTCAACAGGTTAGCAAGAAGTACCACTCTTGGAGATTTGACAGAGCATTAGAGGCTTTGGCGACTTGGATGAGACTCCGTGTACGGCGATCTGAATGGCAAGTAGGGTGAAGGACTCTTTGGCGACTTGATAGGACCTTAGGAGCCTTGGCGACCCGAGGGAGGATCTTCATCTGGCGGTCTAATTGACTAGTAGGACATGTGGCTCGCGAGGGACTCTCCAGATTGGCCACATGTCTTCTGTAGGAAGGGTTGCATTTCAGTTTTTGAGGGTTTGTAATGATGGGTGACTCCATCATTGCAATTAACTGCAAGACACCCTAACGTCGCGAAACGCAGCGCATCAATGCGACGCGAGAGATGTCTTGTCCCCCTGCAATTACCAAGGGGTCCCTCATCTGGACCGTTAATTATCCAACGGTTGTTCTCATCGCACGGTCGATGACTGCTTGGCGCTACACGTGTATGCCAGATACTACTTCTGGGGTTATATTTAAAGGGGTTTTTCCCCTTCTTTGCAATCTTCCTCCCATCTTTTATACTTCTTGCGTTTTGGCCTTTCTTCATCTGATTTCATCTTCTCTTACGAGCACTGTGCCAGTCTTTTCTTCTTCCATTCTTCCTACTTACCATCATCTTCGTCGCTCCAGGTATAGTGTTATTAGCTTGTATTTATTTTGTATTTGTGACTTCTCTATTTCTTTCTTTTCTTTGGCTTTTTGTCCTCTTTTTTCCTTTTCTTGTGATGGTTGAGTTGAGGGACCTGACTGGTAAGGCCTTGCCTGAGTTGGAGGTAGTTGTTAAAGATGAGGAGTTTGAGGATGCTTTTGAAGCACTGGATGGCTGTGTTGTGAGGGAGGCTATGTGGGCCTTCCTCGCTAGTCGTGTTGGGGAGAGTAGTAGTGCTTCTTCTCACCGTTCGTTTATCCTTGGGGTTGAGTCTTTACCTCATGGTATGATACCAGAGCTTCTGGGCTTCAGTGAGGAAGAAATCCAAAATCTTTTACCGGAAAGAGCTTTGGGGCCTGTGGTTCCATATTCTGGCGAGGATTTATGGTCTATGGCTCGTGGCGGGCCCTGGGCCATACCTGGTGGTAGGAGCTCTAGATCAGGTAGGCGTCGGTCTGGTGGGTCTCGGAGTGGCGTTGGGCCTTATCCTCCACCAAGGAGGCGTTTTAATTCTTCTGGTCGTTCTTCCCATGATCATAGGTCTGGCTCACGTCGCCGTTCTTCTCGGCGCTTCGCATTTGGAGTGGGGCGACTTATTCGCCCTTTATCCTCTATCAATCGTAAGCCTCGAAATCGCCCTCTAGAGTTGTATTACCAACCTCGCCCTTTACAAATAACTCATCCGGCTGTTGAACCACCTGTCGCCTTGTGCACATCTTGTGGCCATATTCCCCCAATTCTTAAGTCTTTTCACCGCTGCAAATATGATGAATCATTTGACAACCGGCTGGGTAGGTATCATCCAGAGGATGCTCGGCTCATACGCTACGGCGTGTGGGATGCTATCTTCGAAGATTTGGGGCTTTACAAGGTGCCACCCACCTGGTGGCCTTCTTCCCTGAGCTATTCAGACTTCTATACCTCCAATTTTTCGGAGACCTCTGATTCATCGGGTAAGTTCATTTTGTGTTGAACTATACTTGGTTTGTGTCTATTGGTGAGGGGGGAGTGTTGGTGGTTTAGGGGGTGAGTGTTGGTCGGTGTGGAGGTTTGCGATTTGGTGGCTTTGCTGACCTCTCTTGATGTCGGTTGAAATGTTTAGCATTTAACTGTGTATTTATCACTCCTCCCAGGTTATGCTGGTGGATAATTTTTTAGCTGCACATAGCAGGTGTTCGAACTCACGAACATTTTAAAGCGAGGGACTGGGTAGACTCGGATGTGGCGACTACTTCTTCTTGTTACACAGACATGACTGTTTTAGGCATTGCTTACCGGTCGGAGGGTAATTTTGACTTGATAGAGGGTGCCACTAATGACGACAAATGGCAAATGTGGTCGGTTAAAGAAATTGACCGAGTCTATGACAAGCCACGCCATGAAGGGATTGTTGAATGACGATCCTTTGTATACAAGAGCCACTTTACCGACCAGAAAGTTAGGTTCCTTTACTCTGAATTTGAAATAGGAGTGTTGGCCCATTTGCGAGTTGCGCCTTCTCAATTTCACCCTAATGCTTGGGCGTTTGTTCGGGTGTTTGAGAAAATATGTCAGCATTTTGAATGAGTGTGTTCTGTAAGATTATTCTTCTACTATTTTCAAGTATCTTCGTCATTGAAGAAGTTGGGTTGGGTTTCTTTAAAGGCGGGGACAAAGCTAAGGGCGATATTTTCAACGTACGCTAACTCGTACAAGAAATGGCGAGAAGCCTTCTTTTGAATGCAGCCTAATTTTGGTGAGGGGGAGGTACCCTTCTTTGTTGACCGGGAAAGTGGATTGAGTCGGATTGAGCTATACTAGATGAAGACACATTATGAGTTTCCCGCCAGCTGCTATTCTTTTGGGTATGAGACCTTGTCCCGGGAGGAAATGTCGTTGGTTAATTGGTTTGAAGATCTTAGGGAGCCTCTAGAGCGATGGCCCACAAAGAGGGTGCTATGTTATGGAGGTGTGGCGGTGACTTGTAACGTTTGCGAGGGTATTTCCACAAGTATTTGTCTTGTATTTTTTGCTAATGTTTGTATCTTTCTCAATTTGCAGTTGAAAGCTTGCAGATGGATGCGTTGAAGGTTGCACGTGAGGCGGTTGAGAATGTTCGAGCCGCAGGCGACAGGATTCCATCAGCCATTCCTATTCCCGCCACAAAGAATAGAGTGGCAGACAAGGGAAAAAAGAAAGTCGTTCACCTCTCTAAGAAGAAAATCCGATCTGCAGCCGATATCCCCGCCGATGAGTTGGCGAGGAGGGCTACATGGCCCATCATTAAAGAAGTGCGGGGCAAGGTGAGGGGTTAGATAGCTGACAAATTTGCTTCTAAAGCTGTCCCGCCTGGCCGCGTGGGTTTTTGGTAAAAGAGGCTTGCAGACGACAATTTGTGCCCACCAAGGGGAGCTAAGGCGGTGAGGAGTGAGCCAACCGAGTCTGGACAGTCAGGTGGTAGTGATTTCTACACCATGGAAAACTTCTCAGATAGTCCTGGCGATGATGGGATGATGGTGATCCGTACTCCAGACGATCCTGGCGATGATGCCCTTCGCATCGGTGATCACTCCCCGCCCTCGTCAGCGCTCGGGATGTTACATGCCCACCAGCTTCTGCCTGGTTCGTCCTCGAACCACTCCGTACTGGGAGAGAGGCCCTGCTCTGGTACCACTTGTAACGTCCGACCGCTTTAAGAATCAACGACTATCCCCACATACTAACACGAGACTTTTCAGTGTACTTTTTCCTCACTCGCACACTTCCCGAGAAAACTTTCCAGGAGGTCACCCATCTCATAATTGCTCTAAGTCAAGCACGCTTAACTATGGAGTTCTTCCGTTCTGGGCTACCGAAAAGCAGATGCATCTTGTTAGCATAGGTAGTACCAATTAATTCTTATAAGCTATCCCAAAGTGTGCAGTCTCATATCTACACAGTCTTTGTAATCCCTCTCTTTCGGGTGTCGATTCGATTCATTCATTCATGTAACCCCCCGCTGGAAGCCTGTCAGGAGCCGCTCCTTGTCTATGCCCTTTCGCACCGGGCGATCACTCCCTGCCCTCGTCAGCGCTCGGGATGTTACACCTGGCACAAATGGGGCGCAAGGTAGAGGATTTGACCACTGAGGTAGGTCGCCTTGGAAAAGAAGTTCACGACCCGCAGACCGCCAACAAGTCCTTATATGATAGCAATGAATTGCTGAAGAAAGATAGTGAGGAAGTTAAAAGCCTTACTCAGAAGAAAGACAGTTTGTCGAAGTCGTTGGACAGGTCCGCAGCGGAGAAGAACAATTTTCAACTGGCGAAAGATGAGTTGTCGGCCGAGTTGGCCACCATGTATGGGAACCTGCATGGAGCCCAAGAGGATTCCAAACAATCAGCAGGACGAGTGAAGGAGTTGGAAACTACCTTGGCTCAGGTTTTTTACGAGTCTTTCAACAATGCTCTTCAGCAAGTCTTGCTTCGCTATCCTGGGGTGGATACTACTAGTTTCATCCCTGAATATATGGTGGAGGGTAAATGACTGGTTCATCGGATTTCAGATAATGAGGCGGTAGTGATCGAGGAAGGTCCCGAGACTGAGTAGGAGGAGGATGATATGGGGGAGGACTAACCTGCTGGCGATGCTACCGAGTAAGACTTGTCAGTGGAGCTTGCTGGAGTTACTTTGTCTGGCGAGGGAGTGGGAGGTGGTGAGAGGGATGCTGCCGCTGCTGGCATAGTTGAACAAGCTTCGGCGATTGAAGATGAGGCGACCCCTGTAGGAGATCGCCGAGTTTAGTTTAGTTTACTTCTAGCTCTTTTCCTTTTCCCATTCTGATTTTCCATGGTTGGTATGTCGACCATGATCTTGTACTTTCTTTTTGCATCAATGAAGTTTACTTTAAATTTGACTCTTGAGTTTCTCTTTAGTAAATTAATCAATGGCCACCTTCAATAAATTAATCAAAGGCGACCTTATTCAATCCAGTTCATCAGTTAACTTGTATGTTGGCTGGGGGTGAGAGCCATCCCAGTCCAACGCATGGCGAGGGTGAGAGCCATCCCGTAAGTTTTATGTTGGCTAGGGGTGAGAACCGTCCCAGTCCAACTCGTTGCGGGGGTGAGAACCGTCCCGTAACTTTTATGTCGGATGGGAGTGAGAACCGTCCCAGTCCAACTCTTGGCGGGGGTGAGAACCATCTCGTAACTTTTATGTTGGCTGGGGGTGAGAACCGTCCCAGTCCAACTCTTGGCGGGGGTGAGAACTGTCCCGCAACTTGTATATTGGTTGAGGGTGAGAACCATCCCAGTCTAACTCTTGGTGGGGTTGAGAACCATCCCGTAACCTGTATGTTGGCTGGGGTTATCCCAGTCCAACCTTGGTGGGGGTGAGAACCATCCCGTAACTTGTATGTTGGCTGGGAGTGATAACTGTCCCAGTCCAACTCTTGGCGGGGGGTGAGAACCATCCCGTAACTTGTATGTTGGCTGGGGGTGATAACCGTCCCAATCCAACTCTTGGCGGGGTGAGAACCATCTCGTAACTTGTATGTTGGCTGGGGGTGATAACCGTCCTAGTCCAACACTTGGCCGGGGTGAGAACCATCCCGTAACTTGTATGTTGGCTGGGGGTGAGAACCATCCCAGTCCAACTCTTAGCGGGGGTGAGAACCATCTCGTAACTTGTATGTTGGCTGGGGGTGATAACCGTCCCAGTCCAACTCTTGGCGGGGTGGAGAACCATCCCGTAAGAAATTCATGGTAATAGAGAAAACTAAGTAAAATTGAATTCTTAGTAGTGGAGAATTGACACAAGTGTTTATTGATTAATGGTGATGTCCTGCCTCGTTAAAAACCTTCACAAGAAAAACCCATTGGGACAAAAACTTGGGAAAGGAAAAGAGTGCAGATATGTTACATGACAGTTCAGCTATAATATCTTTTGAGCTTGTCAGCATTCCACGCCCTAGGAATTGCTTTTCCCTCTAGTGTCTCAAGGGAATATGCTCATTCTCCCAGCTTGTTGGCTATTCGGTAGGGTCCTTCCCAGTTTGGGGCGAGCTTTGCTTCTCGAGCGTTCTTATTTCCTACGTCTGCCTGCCTGAGAACTAGGTCTTTTTCTGTAAACTTCATGGGAATGACTTTCTTGTTGTACCGGGTGTCTAACCTCTCTTTGGATTGGCGTTCAGACTGTGCTGCATGTCCTCAGAATCTTCTTCTTCATATCTTCCTCTGGTGTTTGGTCTGGCCTGTTCTCTGTGATATCCTGGAGAATCTTCTCTTTGATTCCGACCAGGGTGAGGCCGATAGTCAGCTTGGTTGGTCCTCCTTCCTTCAGGCGACCTACATCACTTTGGGCGACGCCTGGCCGGACCATCTTCACGGGTTGAATTGTTGTATCTTCTCTGGGCTCTTTCCTTGATTAGTTCATCGATTTCTTCTTTAAGGGATCTGCATTCTTCTGTGTTATGGACGTTGCTGCAGTGGAATTTGCAGTACACGACGGGATCCCTAGTGTAACACCCCGTATATATCCGGTTTGTTATCATATCATCGTATTAAGCCACGCTTAATAAAAAAAAATGCGGAATATCTTTTTCTTTTCAATTATGACGTCATTATCATTAGCCAAGTTGAATTACTTAATTCATTTCATAAAACATCGCCTGTATGTAAATTGCAAAAGACAGCTAACTGAAATACCTCATAACATAGATGTGAGTATCTAAGTCACGGATCTACAACACGTAGTCCGAACAGTATTCTAATACATTATTAATTACAACTAGAAACAACTAAACCTAAAGTCAAGTCAAAGTGACATGGACAATCCCCATGCTCACCAAGTAAGGCAACAAAATCCCACAGCAGTCTCAACAATAACATCATGAAGCTAAAAGCATAAAGGGCAACAGTCAATATCCAGCATCCAACATAAGTAGCATAACAACATATAATCAGCTAAG
Organism: Gastrolobium bilobum; assembly: GCF_033153095.1. Taxonomy (NCBI): domain Eukaryota; kingdom Viridiplantae; phylum Streptophyta; class Magnoliopsida; order Fabales; family Fabaceae; genus Gastrolobium; species Gastrolobium bilobum. The sequence continues at coordinate 111,324 of NW_026896119.1, forward strand.
CTCCGGCCTCCTGCCGCTTGAGGGCTCAACCCCCGCATTACCTGAACCTGAAATATGTGCCCTAAATGTGGGGTGAGATCTCTAAAAAGAAATCTCAGTAAGACAAGGGGTCCTCAAGGATCTTCCACCCCAAGCTCACTTACACGTGCACTATAAGTTCAAAAGCATTTAACAGTATAAGTTCCAAAACTATGTAGTGCAACAGATATTCATGCCATGTGTGTTTTAACTATTCTACTGGCCAGAGAAATGCAGGACGTACGTCTACAACCCCACAATAAGTACAAGGAACACCGCTTGCACCTCACTCATGGCCTCACCATCTTGTATGTCTCCACATACTCAGGCTTACTGTATAAGTGGAACACCACATACATATCATAAAGGCACTCGCATATAACAACTCAATAGCATTTATCAAAACAATACATGAAAACAACATCATGTATATAAATCATCCCCCCATGGGACATGGTGGAACCAACAATGGCTAAACCGAGGACACGAAAGCTTACCTTACAAGCTAAATATCCAATGCCAAGAGTCCACACTAGCTCAAACCCCAAACACAGCAGAATCACAATATGTTTCGGACCAACAATATATCAATAATCATGCTTAACAGGCATAAGACACAAAGACAACACATTTCCTTTACGTTTTACGTCTTTAGGCTTCTCACAAAGCCACAAGCCCTTAATCACTTAGATTCTGACTTACATTAATCATTACAGAAGTTCAACTTCATCAACATAGGGTCCACGAACCCATAACTCAGTTCTGTATGAACAGTACCTTCACTGTTCACGAAAACCCATAATATCCGGATATATGTCGTGGGCATATCCGGATATCAATATCCGGATATCTCTCTTCCAATATCCGGATATCAATATCTGAATATTCAGATCCCCATATCCGGATATCAATATCCGGATATTCATATCCGGATATTTCGCGACAGAATGCAGTTCTGCATTTCGAGAGATACCCTTCCCAAAGGTGTTTCATTTCATGCATACAGAAGCTCAAACATGCGATTTAAGGTGTGTTTAACATTACCCAACCTTAGGTTATGATCTTTAGCATGTTACATGCATCAAGGTTCCATTTTTAATCATTAAACTCAAGAACAAAGGTGATGGTCATACCACAAGCTCAAAATGACTTTCAAGTGCACGAAAATGGCACACCACAAAGGTTCTTTCTCACCAAAAATGGCTTCTTGGACCAACACCAACAAGACACAAGCTCTCAAACCATCCCAACAATGAAGTCAGCCCACCACTCACCTCACACAGCCACCACAACCCAGAAATGGAGCTCACTACACACTCACCAAGGTAGTTCTCACTCACCCAAGTGTTTTAGTGAAGAAACTAGAGGAAAATGTGACAGCTTGGTAGAGTTTCACGGGAAAAAGAGGGTGGCAGCATGAAGAGCCCAAGTATCAGAAATGGAGGCACGTAGAGTTGTAAATTCTGACCTAGATGTGTGTGCCAAGGCCTTATATAGGCCACTTAAGCCTTAATCGCACTGTATTAGCGCTAAATGCTACGCTTAGCATTTTAATACCAAACTAAGGATCGTGAACCTACTCAATTTTACAAGACTTTTCATATTTTTATTTTATTTTTCGCAGCACCTTTCCGGTACGCGCTTTTCCATAGCCAGTATCAGTTCTGGCACCAGTTCTCATTATTGTGACTTGAAACTTGTTTTACAAGTCCTATGTATTATTCTAGTGACATATACACACTTTTCATAATTTTCCGGGATACTTCATCGATACACATTTATACTGAGTAGCAGAACCGGTATCTGCGCTTTTCGTCCGAAAAGCCACTTTCAACATTATTACTCACTTACTATAATTATTAGGGTCAATTATGGAATTATTTCCTACATAATTAATTAATTAACTTCCTTAATTAACGGTACGGGTTCTTACACCTAGCTGATTCTTGGCGTTGGGGGTTGGTCTTATGCTCTTCCTTATACTCAGTTTGCAGCACGCTGTGTGACTGACGTCCTGAGGAGCGACGCCCTAAAGGGCAACCCGTGTATCTGGAGGACTTATGAGTTTTTCTATCCTCTTCATCTTGGTCTTTAGTTTTGCTGGCTTTTTTGTCTCGGTTGTGCCCGTCATCAGATCTGCTCCCTTTATATTCTTCGATCCGCATGAACTCTTGGGCTTTTTTCTTGACCTCCTCCAAGTCGATTATTCCATGGCGGGCGAGTTCATAGGCGAAAGCTCCTTGTCTCAAACCTGACAAGAATATATGTACCTTCACTTTAGGATCAAGACCCTGAACCAACAAAGCCTCCTTGCCGAAACGGTCTAAAAAAGATCTGAGAGACTCCCCAGATTGCTGGCGGATTTTCTCAAGAGAGTGGACAGATTTGGGCATTGGGCGACTTGTCACGAAATGAGTTTGAAACTTGCTAGCCAAATCATCCCAGGAAGCAATACTCCCAGTTGGCAAGGTAGTGTACCACGCCAACGCTCTCCCGCCCAGAAGTGTAGGAAACGTCCTACACATGAGGAAGTCTGTTTCACCATGGAGGGTCATTGCCGCTTCAAACTTTTGAACCCATTCAAAAGGGTCAGTATCGCCTACGTAGGTAGTAATATTGGAAGGGCTTTAAAACCCAAAGGTATTGGGGTTAGGCAAAGGTTGTCAGTTAGCAGTTTATTGCGTCCAGAGGTGTTGACGGGTGTGGCATGCGTGTTTAGGTTATACGCGTGTGTGTCAGGCGGTACACGGAGTGCTTGAGGGGCTTCTACTGAGAATGAAAGAGCTAGGGCGTGATGAATGCCTTGTTGGGGTGGAGGCAGGATCATATATGATCCTTGAGGTTGGGGAATAGCTGCGTTATGCGGTGGTACTGCGTAACCATGGAATGGAACTCCGGCAGCTGTGGGCGGTATAGGATAAGGGGCACTAATGTGGTGGGTGTAGGGTCCAGAGGGATATCTGGTGACCACTGGCATTCTAAGGTCGTTATACATAACAACAGGTTGGCTTTGGGGCGGCTGTTGATATATGGCGGGTGGAACTGTTTGGGGGACTGTAACTGGAAATGGCATTCCGTAATGGACTCCTGGCGGTGGGGGTTGAGCTGGGGCTAAGTTTTGTGCTTGAACCTCACACATTGCTACGTGGCGATCTAACTGTGTTGGGGAGGGGTATTTAAAGGGGAATCAGATGCCTGTCCTATGTGGGTTGGTGAGAGGGGGTCAACCCTCCTTGGGATCAGTTAGGGGTGGATGATACTGCTATGATAACAGTTATGCAGCCCCTGTGTCTGGCAATGTCAGCGCATGACGATGGGGGGTTACCACTTATAGTATCTGGGGCGGTCTCCCAGGGAGCTAGAATCCCAAGGTGAGACATTTTGGTGTCTCACCTAGGGAATGCAGTCGCCTCGGGGGCAAGATGGATGGAGGGTTGTAGGGCTGACATTGAGGAGATAGGAACAGGCTTGGGCTCAGGTTATTGGTCCGAGTACAATTGGGCCATCCAGAACATCTTCATATATTATGTTTTCATTGGTTTCTTATACGGGGAAGGTTATATTTACAATTTTTTTTACAAACTACACTATGTTTGACTGGTCATACTTCAATCAAGAGTGTATGACCGGTCATACTTAGTGTAATTTGTAAAAAAAAATTGTAAATGGATGCTTCCCCTTCTTATATAGGGCATTTTCATTCTTCCCATAATTTTGAAACAAATTATAGAATTACACGTGGTTCCATATTTGGTTCAAATGCTTTTCGCTGCTAAATAATATTTGGTTCAATTCACAGTTCATTAATGTTTCTTTAGGTAATAAATAAGAGGAATGTTATTCTTACAACCTAAAAGTTTTACAATCTCTTACAACCTATTTTTTCACCGTTGATTTCTGTCAATCCGACGATTATAATTTGTAATAAATGTGACCCGATAAATCATAACTGTTGGATTGATAGAAATCAACGGTAAAAAGTAGGTAGTAAGAGGTTATAAAATTTTTAGGTTGTAAGTATAACGCTCATCAATTAATAAACATATCAACTATTATATAAATTTTTTGGCAACAAAAGCATTTTGCAAACTTTAATAAGTATCTGTCATGTAAGAATTTTTTTATCTTATTGAAGGAAGGTGTGGCTTGTATCATCACCCTTTAATTCAGTTAATATACCTTAAGCAATCATATTTGTTTCCCAGGAATTATGCATGCATTATGTCTCAATCACTCTTCTTCTTTATGCTTTCGCAGCATCCAAGACTCTTTCAGTGGCTTCCCATTCCAGTGGACTGCAGGTAGCAAACAAAACGAATCACCTTTCAATATTGTTACCATAGATGAAAATTGATTGTTGAAATTAGTCACTTTTCTTATTTGATTGGAAGATGCTATCGTGTTGCTACGGAGGAACGAGGGAGGGCGGTCACCCCCTTCAAATTTATATATTGCTTTAGTTATGAGCTATAATTTATATAATTTTTTAGGTCATATAGACAATGTTCATCCCCTTCAATGTTAAATACACATGTTTTTGTTATCAAAAAAAAAAAAAAATACACATGTTTTTAATTATGAACATCATCTCTGCACTTTTGTTCATATAGATATTTATAACCAGGAATATTACACTTGAAATTTTGCCCCCCTTCACAAATTTTTTTTGGCTCCGCCATTGCATAGTCTTGAATTGCTATTGTTTTTAATTTCTTCATTTTGGCATTCATATAGGAGAATGACTAATTATACATGCTTTGTGTCCTTGCAGAGGAGTGGGGGTCTATAACTAGAAAAATCGATGGATTGAAGAAATGGACTGAATCTTGGATTGAAATGAACGTTAAGTGTGCACATGGTATTGATTGTTATGCTTTTAGTGCTGGTTGCTAGATATTATCCATAACTAACATAGATCATTTTGAAAACATAACAATTTCTTGGGTTATTTATGTATGGACTGTAAGATCAATGTATCTAGTATTTTGCATTTTTTTGAGACAAATTTTTTTAGGGTGAGTAGTGTGCACATATACTCACTGGGACTTTGCAATCTTAATGTGATATATATGCGTATGTTAAGTACAAATGCCTATGCTAATGATTTAAAAGTGGTCATGTTTTTGGATAAAAAATTTGTAGCTTAAAAATTAAACATGGCGGTCAAAGAATTAACAAAATTTTGAATTTCGATCAATTAATCCAATGAGGAGCGGAATTAACTCTCTGTGACACTTTAATATAATAGTGAATTTATACATATATTCGACATCTTAAATATTAATAATAATATTTCTTGATATAAATTTAGTTAGAGTACTAATTAAAATAAAGTACAGAAGCTATCTAATGAAATAATGATCCCATAAATGTGAACTATCTTGAAAGCTAAATATTTCTTACAGTTTTATATATTGCTTACCTACCGTTTATAACTCATGTTCTAATACTCATTTTTTCATATTTTTATTTTATTTTTCGCAGCACCTTTTCGATACGTACTTTTACATAGGCAGTATCAGTTCTAGCACCAGTTCTCATTATTTTAACTTGAAACTTGTTTTACAAGTCCTACATATTATCCTAGGAATATTTTCACAATTATTATAATTTTCTGGGTTACTTCATCGGTACGCATTTATACCGAGTAGCCGAACCGATATCTGCACTTTTCATCAAAAAAGCGACTTTCAACGTTATTAATTACTTACCATAATTATTTAAGCCTTATCATAATTATTAGGGTCAATTATGAAATTATTTCCTAATTTTTCATAATTAATTAATTAACTTTCTTAATTAACGGTACTAGTTTTTACAATTTTTATTAATATTTATATTCTATATTCCTCTGTATTTTTTATTTAAAAAAAATCATATAAGTGAAATATTATTGCATGATTTTTATAAAATATTTAATAATTAAAATATCTACGAAAATTAATAAAGTTAATATATCTACGAAAATTAATAATAAAGATAATTTTTCTCTTCTTAAAAATTAATTTATATTATTTTTTAAAACCATATTCTTTTATTCTATTTTTTATTATGTAAAATAAATTAAAAAAAACAAATACAATAAATCGGGATGTGTACTATCAATTAATGGATAAGAATCATATATAATTTATAAATAACGTAGTGGTTCAAGTCACTCTATAGTATTTATTCAAGAATTGTATAATGATTAGAAGATATAATTATAATATTTATTAGAAAGTATTAATTTTCGTATCCAAAAAAAGTAGGAACTGTTAAGTAAAAAATTAATATATATTCAAAACGAAATCCAAATCTAAAAGTGAAATAAATAAAAAATTATGGAACTCTAATTATTTGATGTAAATAAATTGGGTATATTTGAGGGTGTAATTAAGATGGTGCAAATATGAGCACATTTAAAACAAAAGATATTGTCCTTTCAAGAAAACAAATGCTACTAGATCAAGAGTTCAAAAAAACTTTTATTAAATCGTCTTAATCTCACACGATCATGCTTAAATTCTAATAGAAAGATTTTTCTATTAAACTTAATATAAAAGAATTGAACTTCATAGCCAATGAATGGATAGATAAAAATTTTAATTGTATACCAATCGTACGTTACTCGTGCTATAATTATAGTCCAATTTCGATTAGTAAAATCTTTGAACATATTTACCCTTTCCTCAATCCCTTATATAGAGCATGCCTAATGTCAATCCAAAATAAATTTTTTTTTTTTAATGAAAAAAGCATCCATTTTATCAAAGCTTAATTTGTAAGCAATGTAAGAATAATAAAATAATAATTATAACTCATTACCTTATATAGGGCTGTTATTTGTCATAACTTTCAATGCTTTTATGCGACGTGACATGATTCTATTGGACTATAATACTTACCCTTGTCATATAGTATAAGAATTTTCTCCTGCCATTAATTTCTGCAGTTGTCATCTCACCGACTCGATCACTGTCATTTTCTTGAGCAGCCACAGTAGCTTTTCTAATGGAGAGTTGGGTTGGGAGGAAGAAGAGAACAAAGAGGCAAATGAAGAACAAACTCATATTTGACAAACTGCCTGGAGAATTGCAGATAGATATCTTCAATAGGCTATCTGGGAAGGATTTATCAAGAGCAATGTGCGTATCCAATTCATTGCGTGACCTCATCCTTCTCACTTGCTTGCCAATGGTAACTCCCCCAACCATTCGCTTTCTAGGTATCCTTATATGCATGCAATACATTAACAAACGCAAGAGACATCAAGGTTCGCTTTCGGTATGTGTTGATAATCTAGCTCCCCATCCTTTTGTTGTGCTCGATTTGCTTCTCAATTGGTGCATGAGAGTGATGCGTTGCTCAATTACACCTCGAAAGGTGATTGATTCTTGTAATGGGTTGCTTTTGTTTGCCCACAAGGATGGGGAACTTGAAAACCTAACACATGGAGTCTATCACTACTATGTCATCAACCCTATTACCAAGCAGTGTGTGGCTGTTTTGAAGCCTGGACCAACTAGTCCTTTGTATATGTATGCTGCTTTTGTTGGAAATCTTAGATTTATGCGGAAGCGGTTTAGGACCTAGTACATTGGTATGCTTACCGAATCATCCTTGTTTCACAATTACCTCTCGGTGCGCAGGTCTCGTGTAGAATCTTCCCTTGTAGGATTCCTCTTCACGAACAGCTCACCTCAGCGCCGCAGCACGAACAACCTCCTTGAAGCTGGACTGTGACAGATCTTCCAAACTATCTCTCGAGGAGGAAGGGGAAGTGTGTGGGCACTGATCAGATAGATTCTGAGCTTGCCTCTTTTTCACAAAAAAGACCTTTTTTTTTTTGGCTGATGACTTAAGAGGTACTATTTATATGGGTTCCAAGAAACCCTAGCTCATTGGGCTCTAGGTTCCTTGGGCTCTTCTCATACTAATAACCCATTTGGGCTTTAGTAAAAGAGCAAACCCAACAATCTCCCACTTGCTCTTTTGGATACAAACTTGAGTCGTAAAACTCAAGATCATGTAACCCATAAGTCATCATCTATCCGAAAAATACCCCATCCCTTGTCTCAAGCTAGCTTGGGGATCTACCATCTGTTAATAATCAAGGCTCCTGATAATCAACGAATGATTATCTAATTCGGTGCTACTCCACTAAAAGCCCGAACTTGAACTCCAAGATTAACAACACTTATAACATGAATATGCATCGCCCCTTTGTAGAATGTCTATAATTGATTGACAAGTTTTCTGTAACTCAATCAATTATTTATTCCCTTGACTATGATAGTTTCTCTAATGGATTACATGCACTGGCCAGTGTCTTTAATATCCAAGTACCGAAACATATCAAGGGGACATATCCTACAAATTCCATGTTGTTTATCTCATAAATACCGATAATCAAATAATCTCACTCCCAAAATACCGAGTTATTGGTCGTCAATAGATCGAACCTCACCCGTTGGTAAATCAAAGAATGAAAACTATTTGATTACCTATTTATAATAAACTCAGGATTAAGAGCAATCACATAACTATAGTTAACTGGAGATTTGATACCTTATGACAGAAAAACAACCTTAATCAAATCTCTCCTTGATCCTTTCAATGTGAATGTTAATTCACACCAATATCTTACAATGATTCGGACAAAACCATTTCATAAAATATTGCAGCCTAAATAAAGTGCCCAACTTTATTTAACGGCTGTGACTCCATTCATCAATTGTGAGAACCTATGATCATGTCCTCCATGAACGTATCCATATGATCATATACTCCACAATTTGATCCGGACCTTTATGTTTGTAAATAGTGCGCAAAATAAATAAATAAAACCTTATTTATGAAATTCAGAAAATTATTTTATTGTTTCATCGTCTTACTCCAAGAGCACAATGAAACCAATAACTCCCACTTGCTTAATGCAAGTATGAGATCCTCCTAAGACCCAAAGAAGTAACATGCCTCTTGAACACAAGTTCAGGCAAACTCTTAGTAACTGGGTCTACAAGATCCACCTCTAATGCTATCTGAGTTTAGTGAAAAACTCATAGCTCGAGGTTGATTTTCTTGAGTCAATATCCACTTGAAATAACTGAATTTTTGAAAACTCAGCTTTTCAAGACTCCCACTAGAATATACCAGCATATAATCTCTCATTCTCCAAAGATACTTGAGTACATGCTTAACAATAATCTAGTATTCCTCTAGGTTCAAAATGGTATTATCTCACTACTCCCACTACGTGACAGATGTCTGGTTTAACGCCCAACATGATATGCGTGAGTCTACCTTTGCCAAAGCATAAGATATCTTGCTCATGCATTCTTCCTTCTTAGAAGTCTTTGGTCACTCCTTAGGAAGATGAATTCCACATCTGAGAATTATAATTCCTCTCTTAGAATTCTCATGTTGAATTTTGGGTTTTGTCAATGTAAGTAGCCTGAGGTGATGCCAACAACTTATTCTTCCGGCCTCATAAGAGTTTTATACCAAGAATATAATTGGCTTCCCCAGTACTTCCATACCAAAACACTAACTTAGCCAACTCTTTATGCTTGATATTACCTCCACATTGTTTCTAATAAGGCGCATATCATCTACATAAAGTACCAGAAAAGCTACTGTCTTCCGTTGTATCAAAATTTTGATAACCTGATCAAAACTGATGTTTCAAGACCTGGATGCTTGCTTAAGTCTATGAAATAGACTTTCACAACTTGCATACCGTGTGTTCCTACTCATTTGCTATAAACCATTTTGGTTGTTGTATGTAGATATCCTGACATCCAACTCCCAAAATAAAATCTCATAATTGAGACTTATAGCAACTAAGAGAATCTGGATAGACTCAAGCATGGCGTCTGGCAAAAAATGCCTCCAAGCTAGCTTTGAAGGTTTTCACCTTCCTGTCCATCCTCTCTTTGCCTTTTAAGTCCACATGCACCTTGTGGGTTTTACCCCTCTTTGTGTCTTTACTAGGACCGAACGGAGTTGAAATACAAGTATTTCATCTCATTGTTCATAGCCTGAGCAACACTTGATCAACAACATCTTCTAGTGCATTATTGTAACTAGTAGGATCAATGTCACTCAACAAGAAACAACTTGAGAGTTAACAAGGTTCTCTCCCACTACGAATGTACTGCACTAGACCTTGTGTATTTATAGGTAAAACAAAGAGTGGGTCAAATGATGGATCTTCAATTTCTTGAGGATCCGCTTATCCTTGATATTGTTCCTTTACATGTGATACTAATATTTCTACTAGTTTCACTTATATATTATCATGTTGAATTTCCAATCATGGTTCTCTTGTTTGTTCACTTAGAGATATATCTATCCCCTCTTGAACAATCAAGGGAACAGTGGATGAAGCTTCTAGAGATTCTGGAAATTCTTGATCTGAGATAAATCTCATGAAGAATAACCTAACTTAAGAGCTTATAATTTCTCATCTAGTCCTCCTTTAAGAAAATCATGTGAGTGCTCACTTAGATTATCTTGTCCTTAAGACTAAATAAGAAATCATCCCTAGTTCTCTTAGGGTAGCCAAAAGATATGCACTCTTCCATACAAGATTTCATCTCATTTGACTGTTGTTGTAGGACGTGTGTCGTAGCACCCTAAATCCGAATATGGTTTGATCTGGGCTTGCACCCTTTCCATAATTCTTTAGGTGTCTTTACAACAAACTTTGACGGAATCAAGTTAAGAAGGTACATTTCCTTCTCTTAGGCATCTCCCTTGAACAACATTGACAAAGATGAATAACTGAACATGATCTTCACCAAGTCTAGAAATGTTTGATTTTTGCATACTGCAACTTCATTCAACTAATGCGTTCTTAGAGTTGACAGTTACGAAAACTATCCCCTCTTAAATCAGGTAAGACCTGAAATTACCAGACAGGTAGCCAAACACTTTAGTAGACCAAAGTGGTTTTTGATTTGAACACCTACATGCTTTTCTGCCTCAGACTAAACCTCTAGGAATTTCCAAAAGCTTTAGACTTATGGCGCACTTGGTTCATCTGTCCAAATCCAGAGTAAACATTCATATAATGAAGTACTCATCACCTCTTCTGGTCTGAACGCTAATTGGTCCACATACATTAGTATGTACCAGTTCCAGTTGAATAGTTGCGCAAACCTTTTTGGCCCTTGTAGGATTGCTTGACCATTTTACCTTCCAAATAGGACTAACATGTAGCTGTTAGTTAAAAGATTCTTGAACTTTCAGTCCCTCTTTTAACTAAAACATGTTTCCTACTTGAGATAATGTGACTCAATCACAAAGGCCAAAGTTATGTTTCATTTGAAACTTTTATTTCTTTGGTGAAAATCCTTGTTCATCATCCTTTCCATTCAACACAAAAATTTAGGGGGTATATGACAAAGGTAATAAAGACTATTTAAACAATGTACCAGAAAAATAAGACGAAGATGAACTTCGAAATGTAACTGAGGAATCAATTGCATTGTCAACCCATGTTTTAACCAAAACAAATAACAAAAATTGAATTCCTCTTGAAATCTGGAACTAATAAACAGTCACCCAAAACCATAGTCTTATAAATAACTTGTCCTACTGCAAATGCATACACAAGTTCCCATTTTCAAGCTTAAAATATCTATGTCCATTGCTGACAAGTATGCCACATTTGAACTACTACAAAGAGTAACAAACATAATCAGTGATTCCTGAATCAATAATTCATTCACTGATCAGGCCTTGATATGCCCATGTCTGGTTCTTTTCATCACCTCTGGGCAATTTTTCTTTCAGTGTCCCTTTAGTCTGTACTTGAAGAACTTGCCTTGCGGCTTCTTCATAGCAACTGGTTTGACAACTGATAACCAAGTCATTTTGTTCTTGTTACCACCCTTGGGTTTCCCTTTGGATTTAACAAGACTCTTAGCAAAACTTGCACCGACTGCATTCTGTCTAGCAGAGCTGCTAGATGCAGCAAACATGTCATTAAGAGTCTGAAGCATTTTTACTCCACCCTTAATCATGTACACTTGCTTTTGCAAGTATTTGGAAAGACTGACAATAATATAGCAACGAACTACCATATCTGCCCTTTCTCAATCTGAGAAATGCATCTTAGTTTCCTTAAACGCTTTCTCTGCAGGTTGCTATGGCCCTCACATTGTCAGGACAAATTTTAGCTTCCATGTTTTAGAACAATATCAAAGATTTGCTTTTCACTTATTCATAGTTGGTACCATCTAGAGGTTTTCGACTCAAAATCATTTCTAAGATATTTTCTGAAAAACATATAAAGCACACAATTACAAACAAATAATGCAATAAACAAACGAAGTGCAAGTAGATTCTCATAACTACTCTTGTTTATTGTTAACAATCCTTCAGTTTATCTTTACAAGGCTTACGATGGGCAAGTCACTTGTAAAAACCAAAATTGTTATTTGGGCCTTCAGTGCCATTGCCAGAGCCTCGATGGGAGGGTTAACAATTTTACCAAAGTTGAATGTAATTAACCATTGTTTAATTTCAAAATTATCCTTAGTGTCTAAGCATTGCCGACGATGGGCCGTACAATACTTTACTAAAATTTTGAAATTATTAAGATTTAATCTAGTGAAATCTGATTATCCTTATCCGATGGGGCTTCAGCGATAACCATTTCACTAATAAACCCACAAATGGAGCCCGCAGGTTTTAAAATTATTTAATTTTTAAAACCTTCACTCATTCAACATTTTTGTTTGAGAATTTTCATAAGCCCTGTCGAATTCATTGTTTAATTTCAAAATTATCTTTAATAACTTAGTATTATCGACGATGGGCCATACAATACTTTATTAAAATTTTGAAATTATTAAGGCCTAATAAAATCCAATCATGCTAATCCGTTGGGGCCTCACATGATTATTTTATTGATAGACCCACAATGCGCCTGGAGGTTAAATTAATTTCTTAATTTAAATCTCCTCCCATAGATATTTAAGTCCAATCTAATAAAATCCAATCATGCTTATTCGATGGGACTTCACATGATTATTTTATTAATGGTCCTATAATGCGCTTGAAGGTTAAATTAATTTCTTAATTTAAATCTCCTTCCATTCAACATAAGCAACATTTTCTAATTTCCAAGAATTATTTAATTGAGAGTATCCTTTGTTTGATTTCAAAAACTATATAAGTAAGAGCACCGATAAACGTGCACTAAGCTTAACATAATTTTGAAAGCATTAAGGTCCTGAAATCCGGTCACTTTACGTCAGCGTGTGCTCCAAACAATCATGATACATGAATGTTGTATGCAGCGTGTGTTATTCCATGACCATTTCAGAAAACCCACAAATTACTCGCAAAATAAAAGAATTCTCTTAGGAAATTTTCTCTAATTATTTTTCTAGATTTAAATCATCCAAATAGCTGATTTAATTATTAATCTAGATTGCAACAATCATAATAATTATCATTTATGAGGATAATTTGAAATCAAAATAATTTCCATAACGATTATTTGTCTTGATGTTAATTATCCAAAATTAATTAATTCAATTATTAATCTAGATTTTTAATAAAAATCATAATAATTATTAATTAATTTCTTAGGATGATTTAAAATCAAAATAATCCCATAATAACTATCATACTAGTCGCTGAAGACATAATAGCTATTATGCTCATGCAATCATACAAGTTATGCAACAATATGGCACCACCTATTCTATATGGCATGTTATCGCAATAAAGCATGTTATCAATCATATAATTTATACCAATCAATAAAAGCATTAAATAATAAATCATAATTACTTTAATCCATGGCCTTCCTATTTTAAAGAAAATTAAAATAAAATAAAACAACTTTGGAATTCGACTTTCGCCTAGCCCATAGTATCTGTCTCAAGCCCCTTTAGGGTTTCATGGGCCCAAAAGCCCAAAGACCCAATCCTTTGGCGAGAAACCCTAGGACGCGAAAGAGGAACCCTAGCCGTCAGGTCTGCCGCGCCGTCACCCGAAGTCAAATCAGGCTGAAACTCCAGGGGAAGGACCGCCACGTAGAGACGAGTGCACCGCCGCCGAAACCACCTAAAAAAGGTGGCCGTACGCTCCCTCACTCTCCCATTCTTTGCCGGAGAGTGGCGGCCACTCTCAGCCTCTTGTGGAGGCGCGTGGTGGAGCGTTGAGTCTCCGATGGCGGTGATCCACCCACCGTTGCGTTCGTATTTCCGTCCTCTTTCCAACCATATATAGATCGCCCCATTCCGAGATCGGCAAGTCCTCAAAAAGTCTCCGACAGTACTGACTGCGCATCTTACTCGCGGTTTCTCGATCTTGAACTTTTACAAAATATTGAAAAAAATACACAGAAATTCCAAAAAGAAACAAAAACAGCAAGGAGGAAACCTAATCATATGAGATTAGCCTCCTTGTTACAAATCGAGAAATACACGAGAGACCCTAACCATGGATTAAAGCATTTTTACCGATTAAAATTTAAACTTTTATGAAAATGAATTATAAAATACACATGCTAGATTCATACCATAATCCTAGAACCCTAGGTGCCACATTTCAAGAAGCAAAACTAATTACATGAATAGTGAAACTAGATTCACATACCAATGTACAGCCAAGGCTCTGATACCAATTGTAGGAAATCTTAGATTTATGCGGAAGCGGTTTAGGACCTAGTACATTGGTATGCTTACCGAATCATCCTTGTTTCACAATTACCTCTCGGTGCGCAGGTCTCGTGTAGAATCTTCCCTTGTAGGATTCCTCTTCACGAACAGCTCACCTCAGCGCCGCAGCACGAACAACCTCCTTGAAGCTGGACTGTGACAGATCTTCCAAACTATCTCTCGAGGAGGAAGGGGAAGTGTGTGGGCACTGATCAGATAGATTCTGAGCTTGCCTCTTTTTCACAAAAAAGACCTTTTTTTTTTGGCTGATGACTTAAGAGGTACTATTTATATGGGTTCCAAGAAACCCTAGCTCATTGGGCTCTAGGTTCCTTGGGCTCTTCTCATACTAATAACCCATTTGGGCTTTAGTAAAAGAGCAAACCCAACAGCTTTGGCGTATGATCCTACAGAATCACCGTTTTTCAAGATTGTTCGTTTCCAAGGTTGGCGTCATATTCAAGTTTTTTCCTCCGAAACGGGTTCTTGGACAAGCTTGAGAATCCAATTACCTCCAGAAGTCGGTGAAACTGAGTGGGTTCAAAAGTCAATTTATACAAAAGGTTCTGTATATCGTCTCTCATTTTCAGGGCACTTGATTAAATTTTTAATTGATCCACAGGACAAGGCATATAACCAAGCTAAAGCAATAAAATTCCCGTGTTCTTTTCGTTTCCACCACTGTCATTGTCAGAGGGACATTGGGGTAAGGGACAAGAAGGTCATTTTTGTTGAGTCCGGAGGCACAATGTTAAATATTTGGGAACTCTCTGAATACTTAAATGGCAGTCTTTACTCTATTGGCTGGTGCTCAACACATAAGATCAATGATGTGAATTTATGGCAACTTAATCATTTTGGTCTGCTCTTATCTATTCACCCGTACCATGATATAGTTTTTTTCAAGTTTGGAAATACCGTTTATTATTACTTCTACGGTCGCAATATGATGGTTGCTCGGCGAGTGAAGGAATATATGCTGTCATGTATGGTTGTATTAAAACATTTGGATTCCCTTTACTTGAATGCTCCATCCCATTCGCTTGCTGCTTGGATAAGGAGGTAACTCTTTTGCAGTCTTATATTTTCTTTACATTCAGTTTAGTATATTATTTGATTACTCCCTTGCCTGTTTGTAACTAAATTATGTTATTGAAAGGAAGTATGTATATATGATACAAAGAAGGGTCGTTAGTGTACAAATGAGACTATAAGATCCTTTGAGTAAGTGTATAACTGCAATTATTTTGTCCCTCCATTGCCTTAATTTACACATATGGTCTCTGATTTGTATTTGCAAGCACTATATGTGGATTTTATATTTAATTTTCAAATGTGTTATATCAAGCATTTATCATTAATCAAAAAGTTATAGTTTTTAGTCAAGCCAGTTCAAGGTAATTTTACTAACCATCTACAAAACCAACAATCTATCCCTCTCCCATTGAGTCCTGAATACAATCCAGCCACCAGCATGAGATGTGAACACAATCACTTTTTTTTTTTTTTTGATAGACAATGAACACAATTACTTTACTTCTTCTATATATAGATGCTATGGTTCTACAAATGTCGTAGAAAATGAGAAAGAAAACTTAAAGTTAGAGAAAGAATAGAGAGAAATTAAAAAGAATAGGGAAAAAGAAAGCAATCTCAGAGTTTGCAAGATAAAGAAGATGCTTATTTTTTAATATACAAGAGTGATTCTTGTGAGATTTAGAAATTTGCCAAAGGTCTTGTGAGATGATCATTGTAATTCTTCAAAATTCCTCTAGTAAATTTGTAGTACTTTCTCTACACAGGGATGTAGCCTAAGTTTAGGGTGAATCTCTTGATATGAAAGTTCCTCTATTTTATTTTCTGTCTATAGTTTGCTTAAACTAATTATTTGAACCTGTGATTGGTATCACAACACATTAAACATTGGGAAAGGTACCCGTAACGTCGTTTTGATATTACTTGTTGGATCAAAATTTTATTAAGAACGTAAGTGAATTTAGAGTACACATGGCACTCTTAACAGACTAGGCTGCAAATAAACTTGATTTTAGAGTATATGATTGAGATTATAGACTTGATTTTAGACTTCAATAGTTTTTTTATAAAACTCAATTGGATTAACAACTAGAGAGACCAACATAAGATTCAGGAATTAATGAAAATGCGTGATGTACAGAGCTTATAGATTTGTCTTCATACATTGCATGTTTTCATTGGTTTCTTATATAGGGCATTTTCATTCTTCCCTTAATTTTGAAAAAAAAATAGTACGTGGTTCCATATTTGGCAACAAAACATTTTGCAAACATTAATAGCTAAGGGGGTAGGATATTCTTACACCAGTGTAAGAGTTAGAAGTCTTACACTCAATCTTGACCATTGATCCACTTGTATTTAATGGCTCACATTACTAAGAAATTTGAACCCTTAGATATAAGTGGGATCAACGGACAAGATTGAGAGTGTAACTTACACTGGTGTAAAATAATCCTGACCCATAACTAAATGTCATGTAAAAGAATTTTTTATCTTATTGAAGGAAGATGTGACTTTTGTTGACCAATTTTGCTAGTAAATTCATATCATCACCCTTAAATTCAGTTCATATACTTTAAGCAATCATATTTGTTTCCCAGAAATCATGCATGCATTATTATCTCTCAATCACTCTTCTTTTTTGTGCTTTTGCAGCATCCAAGACTCTTTCAGTGGCTTCCCATTCCAGTGGACTGCAAGTAACAAACAAAACGAATGGTATATAATAAACTTGTTCGATATTATTAGTTCACTTTTCTAGATGAGAAATATCTCACAACTATTGTTACTAATATAGATACAAATTGATTGATGAAATTAGTCACTCATCTTATTTTATTAGAAGATGCTATCGTGTTGCTATTTTATTGGAAGATGCTATCATGTTGCTATTGCGGCTTGAATCCTATTAGAATTTTCCACGGACTCGTGGTGGAGCGTGGGAGGGAATAGGGAGGGCGGTCATCCCCTTCAAATTTATATATTGTTTTAGTTATGAGCTATAATTTATATAATTTTTTAGGTCATATAGATAGTGTTCATCTCCTTCAATTTTATACACAAGTTTTTAATAATGAACATTATCTCTACACTTTTGTTCATATAGATATTTATAACTTACCACGAATATTACACTTGTAATTTTGTCCCCTTCACAATTTTTTTTTTTTTTTTGGCTCCGCCAATATTGCACAATCTTGAATTGCTATTGATTTTAATTTCTTCATTTTGGCATCCATAGGAGAATGACTTATTATACATACTTTGTGTTCTTGCAGAGGAGTGGGGGTCTATAACTAGACAAATCGATGGATTGAAGAAATGGACTGAATCTTGGAATGAACGTTAAGTGTGCACCTTGTATTGATTGTTATGTTTTTAGGGTTGGTTGCTAGAGTTATCAATAACTAACAAAGATCATTTGGAAAACATAAAAGTTTCTTGGGTTATTTATGTATGGACTGTAAGATCGATGTATCTAGTATTTTGCATTTTCTTGAGACAAATTTTTTGAGGGTGAATAGTGTGCACATCTACTCATTAGGACTTTGCAATCTTAGTATGATATATATGCGTATGTTAAGTACAAATGCCTATGCTCATGAGTTAAAGGTGATAATGTTTTTGGATAAAAATTTTGTGGCTTAAAAATTAAACATGGTTTGAATTTCGATCAATTAATGAAATGAGGAGCGGAATTAACTCTCTGTGACACTTTAATATAACAGTGAATTTATACATATATTCGACAACTTAAATATTATTAATAATATTGCATGAGATTAATTTAGTTAGAGTATTGAAATAAAGTACTGGAACTATCTAATGAAATAATGATCACATAAATGTGAACTATCATGAACGCTTAATATTTCTTACAGTTTTAAATATTGCTTACGTACCGTATATTACTCATGTTATAATAATAGGAGTCAGACTTGCTAGGTGTAACATCTTGTGTGCACCCAGTGTATTAAACATACATAAGGTAATGGCGTAGCTAAATAAATGCGGAAGCTAGCTTTTTCTTTTCAATTATGACATCATCGTTATTAACCAAGTTGATTACTTATTCTTTTCTTTTTTTTTTAAATAAAGCCTATATGTAGATTGCAATAAAGAACTAACTGAATAACCTCATGATATAAATGTGTATCTAGTCACGGAACTACAACATGTAGACCGAACAATATCCTGATACATTGTACAACTCAAGACTAAATAAACATAACATAGTTAATGTGACATTGTTGCGACTCGGCAAGTGCACCGGTCGTAAAGTAATAAAGTGTACCGGAGTACGAGATCGTTCCCACGAGAATCGAATTTTCAATCACTAGTTCACTAATCGCTATTTAGTTGGACAATCAAGAATTGGATTTGAGAGAATTGAAATTGAAACGATTAATAACATGCAAATTAAAAATCAGAATTAAAAAGAACAATTGAAAAAGATGATGATTGATTAAAAGATTTAAAAACAAGCGTAGTTAAGGTTTCGACTTCCCCCAATCTCCTCTATATACAAAGAATTAAACTATCAAGAATCATTTTCTTAATATAATCCCAATCAATTCTTTCTAAGTTAATTAGGGCTCAATTTCTTGTTACCCTAAATCTATGTGATTTTGAAAGAACTCTAGTTCTCCGATTATTCCCCAAGAAAACATGCATTAAGATCAAGAATTTAAAGATTGCATAATTATTCTATGTCTATCCCTAGATCACAAGGATTATGATAAATTTACCAAATCAGGGTTTATGCACCAACATCCCTATTGTCATACAATTCTCCTAAATCAATCTATAAGGAGAAAACTCATAAAAAGAATTAAAGACAGATAAATTTATTCAATTATAAAAAGAAAAGAATCCAAGAACAATTTAATACGATTCAATTGGGTTATGTAAGAACCCGCACCGTTAATTAAGGAAAATAATTAAATAAATGTGAGAATTAGGAATTGATTCCATAATTGACCCTAATAATTATTAAGAGGCTTTAATAATTATAGTAAGTGAGTAATAATGTCGAAAGTCGCTTTTCGGAAGAAAAGTGCAGATACCGGTTCTGCTAGTCGGTATAAATGCATACCGAAAAAGTATCCCGGAAAATAATAATAAGTACATGATAATTACTAGAATGATACGTAGGAATTTTAAAAAGAGTTTCAAGTCAAAATAATAAGAACTGGTGCAAGAAACTGGTACTGGCTATGAAAAGCGCATACCAGAAAGGTGCTCCGAAAAATATAATAAAAATATGATAATTCTTGTAAAATTGAGTAGGTTAAGAATCCAAAGTTTGAGATTAAAATGCTAAGCGTAGCAATTAAATTTAATATTGTGTGCTTTAGTGAGTTTTGGCTATAAATACTCCCATTATGGGCACAAAACCCTAGGACCATAATTCTCTACGTGACTCACTTGGTGGCTGAGTGTTGGCTACTGTTCCATTTCCTTCCCTTCATCATTTCTTGAGCTTGTGGCCATTTTCCTTCACAAATTCTTCTCCTAAACACTTGGTATGAGTGAGGGTCATCCTTGGGAGTGTGTTGGTGGTCTTGTTTCTGAGTTTTGGAGTCAGTGTGAGGGAGGTTTGGTTGCTGACTTGTTGGTTTTGGGTTGAGAGAAGCCTTGTCTTGGTTTTTGGAGGTCCAAGTGGTGACCTTTGGTGTTAAAGAACCAACCTTTGTGTTGCTATTTTCGTGCACCTTGAGGGACGGTACCTTAGCACCTGATTTGGGAGCTCTAAGAGCATCCTTTTGCTGAGTTTAAGCTTGGGTAAGCTTCATCACCTTTGAACTTGATTTTTTATGCTTAAAAATGGAACCTTGATGCATGTAATGGTTAAAAGATGATAACCTAACTTGAGGTAATGCTTAACACACTTAGAAATGCATGCTTAAGTGTCTGAAATCAGTAAAAACCCAACCTTGGATGGATATCTTCGTGAAATGCAGAAACTGCATTCTGTCGCGAAATATCCAGATATTTGCCTATGAAATATCCGGATATGGGGATCTCCGCCTTGAGTCTTGCCATCTTTGAAGCTGAGAAAAATCTAGCCAAGAATTTCCTTGCTAAGTCATCCCAATTGGTTATGCTTCCTTCAGGTAGAGACTGCAGCCAATCTCTTGCTTCATCCTTCAATGAGCATGGAAATAGCCTGAGCAAGATAGCATCACGAGGAACTCCATTCACTTTTAACTTATCACAGTAAAGTAAGAAGTTATCAAGATGACTATAGGGGTTCTCTATGCTTCCTCCAGCGAACTGTTCTTTTTGAATCAGTTGTAGGAGTGCCGGCTTCAGTTCAAAATTGTTAGCCTCTACGTTTGGTCTAACAATGCTTGCCGTCTGAGGAACTCGAGCTGGGGTCATGTAATCCCCCAACGTCCTTAGAGCGAGTTGATTGTTTTCTTCCATTGGTTCCTCCTTAGGTTCCTCTTTTGGTTCCGTCGAAGTTGATGTCCTTGTTTCCTTCGCTTTCTTTGCTTTTGCGTCCTTTATAAGTTTCCTTTCTGTCTTTTCTATCTCAGGATCAAACTGCAAGATTCGCGGGTTAAGAGTACCTCGCATAAACTTAAGATTGAAAAGATGAGCAGAAAAATAGAAAAAGACAAAACAAAAAAACAAAAAAATGATAAAAATAAAAATAAACAAAGAATGCAGAAAAATAAATATGCAGAAAATTGATGCATAATTTTAATGCAAAAAAATATTTTTGAAGAATGTAAAAAGTGCAGAAAATTAAAACGTCCAATCTGTTAATTAGTTACTTCTAATGTTGAAGAATTCGATCCCCGGCAACGACACCTAAAACTTGTTGCGACTCGGCAAGTGCACCGGTCGTAAAGTAATAAAGTGTACCGAGTACGAGATCGTTCCCACGAGGATCAGAATCTACAAGCACTAGTTCGCTAATTGCGTCTTGGTTGGACAACCAAGAATTTAGATGAAGAGAATTGTATTTGAAGAACTTAAAATTAAAAACAAATAATAGCATGCAATTAAGAAAATTCAGAATTAAAAGAATGAATGAAGATGATGTTTGATTAAGAATTTAAAACAAGCGTAGTTAAGGTTTCGACTTCCCTCAATATCCTCAATATGTTATGAATTAAATAGCCAAGAATCTGTTTCTTAATATATTGCCAATCAATTCTATCTAAGTTAATTACGGCTCAATTCCTTGTTACCATAAATCTATGTAATCTTGAAAGAACTCTAGTTCCCCGATTATTCCCCAAGAAAACATGCATTAAGATCAAAAATTTCAAGATTGCATAATTACCCTATGCCTATTCCTAGATCACAAGGATTATGATAAATTATCAAGTCAGGGTTCATTCACCAACATCCCTATTGTCATACAATTCCCCAAAATCATTCTATAAGGAACAAACTCATAGAAAGCATTAAAAACAGATAATTTATTCAATTATAAAAAGAACAGGATTCAGAGACAATTTAATTCATAAACATAAAGATTCAATTGGGTTCCATCTACCCTTAACTACATATAAGACTACTCTAGCATACTGAATTGAAAAACAATAATAAAGAAAAGAGA
This sequence comes from Gastrolobium bilobum, assembly GCF_033153095.1. Lineage (NCBI taxonomy): Eukaryota > Viridiplantae > Streptophyta > Magnoliopsida > Fabales > Fabaceae > Gastrolobium > Gastrolobium bilobum. The sequence goes on from NW_026896119.1 coordinate 133,617, forward strand.
ACCCCAAGCCTCCATTGGTGTGATGTTGACTTGGTTCCTCAGTGTTCTAGCGCTCCGCAACAGGATTCCTCCTCTGCGACTTGCATGAGTATGAATTGGTTTCTGAATTCGTGTCTGAATTGGTCTGATCCCAAGCTCCTTATTTATAACTATTGGAGTTGTATCCGTCATTAAATCTCCCAATGAATCCGTATTAGATTTGTGATTGAATTTCGTCTTTGTTTCCTTTTTGCATTTGATATCTTGGAGATTGGTTGATGATTTTGAGCTTTGAATCCTCGTTGTGATCTTCCATAACATCTTCCTATTGGAGTTATATCTTATCTCAATCAAGGTTGATGTGTTTCCTCTTTGTATCTTTATAGAATACGCTGCATATCTTGATCAAATCTTTCCTGGAGTAAGCTTTGGTCGTGCATGGACGTTTTGGCGCTCATCAGCACGCTAAAACGTCTTCCTAGTGTATTGTTCTCTGCCTCTGGGCGTTTTGGCGTCTAGTAGCACGCCAAAACGTGTTCTTCGAAGGATTTTGGTTGCTTCAAGAGCGTTTTGGCGTGCTGTTTGGACGCCAAAACGCTATCCTCCAGGAAGTTTTGGTTGTTTTCTTCCTCTTGTGCATTTAAATGTGCTTTATGGACGCCAAAACGTCCTCCTTCACCTGGTATACAATTGAAATCTTGCTTTCTTATGGCTTCAACTCAACTTGATGTCTTCTTTTAGTTCCAAAATGCCATAATAGGTGTCAAAAATCCTTTAAAATAAGAATTATGACAACATGTTAGCAAGATATTCAATTACTGTGACTTTACAGTATAAAACCCTAATTTCCATGCAATTCATGATATATATCAAACATAATTAAGCCTAAAAACATGGTAAACCAAGGGTTTATCAACTCTCATAATAGTCATGTTCGCCAGGCGGTTCGCCTCCAAAACATCCTCAGTAGCTTTCCTGTTCGCCTCTCTGACGGCGTCCAACATAGCCTGGTTTGCCATTCTCATGGCCTCCTGGTCGGCTAGTCGAGCCGCCTGCATATCAGCCAATGCAGCCAGGACAGGATCAGGTTGATCCCCACTAATGGTCACATATGCATTATCATAGCAAAACCCAATAGAGAGAACACACAGAAAAGACTCACAACCAAACATCCTAAGTTATTGCAATACATACAGGCTTTTCCCTAGAAAGTGCTCTGATACCATAAAATGTAACACCCCGTGTATACCCGGTTTGTTATCATGTCATCGTATTAAGCTACGCTTAATTAAAATGCGGAATAAACTTTTTCTTTTCAATTATGACGTCATTATCATTTACCTAGTTGATTATTTAATCATTTTCAAAACATTGCCTGTATGTAATTTGCAATCAAACAACTAACTGAAATACCTCATATATTAAGTAATTGTGTCTCTAGTCACGAAACTACAACACATAGACCGAACCATCCTGATAGTTTATACAACTCAAAATTACAAGCATAACTAACATCAATGTGGCATGGACAATCCCCATGCTCACCAAATATGGCAACAAAGCCCAACAGAGTCTCAAATCCAATAACATGATAATAAATGTAAAACATATCAGCATCAAAGCATATCATCATAAAAGCATAAATCTCAACTCAGCTCCGGCCTTCTGTCGCCCGAGGTATTAACCCCCGAGGTACCTGATTCTGAAAAATGTGCCCCAAACGTGGGATGAGATCTCTAAAAAGAAATCTCAGTAAGCAAGGGGTCCTCAAGGACTCTTCTGCCCCAAGCTCACTTACAGGCATAATATAAGTTCAAAACAGTAATTTCAATGCATGTTCATGTTAAGCATATATTTCATGACATTATAATCTCTTGCTCAACGAGCTAACATTTAACTCAGTAATCATGTGATGTATGCAAATGTGGTTCGACTGGCCAGGAACCAGGACAAGGATTATGCACGTCTGCGACCCATCTAAACATAAGAGTCGCAGTCTTATGCCTTACACACCAGAGTTGCTGTCTGATTGTGTAAGTAAACAATATCACTTCCATACACTACATGCCTTACACACCAGAGTCGCAGTCTGATTGTGTAAGTAAACAACAGACATATTCACATATCTCAGGCATATATCAATTCTTATAACATTTTCATAAAAGCATACCATGCTTATAAACCACCCTCCCATGGAGGTCGGTGGAACAAACAACAGATCAATCCGAGGACACGAAAGCTTACCTGTACCCGTATGCCCCTTTGACTCGAACTCGGTATCACTAGGATCCACACCACAAATAGAACCCAACGCACTCACAAATCTGGTTCAAATACCATCATAGTATCAATATACATATTGTAAAATTTCAAGGCGATCAGATATTATTTTCTTTTTCATTTCGAACCTAGAGATCCTTTCTAAGACATATTATTTAACTTATTTAATTTTAGATAATTATTGTCTTATAAATATATATACATATATATATATAGCCACAAAATACATTTATTTATATATATATATATATATATATATATATATATATATATAACGTTTTCCCTGTAACAATATATATATATATATATATATATATATATATATATATATATATATGGGAAATACTACTCTCATTCTACATGAGATAGTTATCTCATTTTCTCTCACATCGAAAATCGCACTCCCTCTTTTTTCTTTTTCTTTTTTTCTATTTAATGGTGGATCCCACTTGAATTCTCTCTATGACATAAGAGAACTACTCTCATGTAACATGAGACTAATATTTCCTTATATATATATATATATATATATATATATATATATATATGTATATATGAATACGCTGACTATTATAAAAGTAAGCATGCCCTTTTTAACAACTTTGTCCTGTAACAATATATATATATATATATATATATATATATATATATATATATATGAATACGCTGACTATTATAAAAGTAAGCATACCCTTTTTTTTTAACAACTTTGTCTCTCTCGGTTATATATATATATATAGGGTTTTATGTTTATCATGTAACATGATATAACATTACTTTCCTACACACACATTAAAGAGGTGAGGTCTACATGTTTTTCTTTCTCTTTCATCATTCTACTTTCTCTCTCCATTTTTGTGTGTATGTTGGAATCAACACTTAAATCATGTAACATAACACTAATAAAACCCATATATATAACACGAAACGAAGGCAGCTCCCTGGGTGAAACGAAAGCTAATGACGTTATATATATATATATTCATTTTTTTTATATTCTGCACACTTCGTTGGACATAAACACGTATATATATATATATATATATATATATATATATATATATATATATATATATATATATATATTTATATAATTATATATAATATATATTATATAAAATAGATAATATATAATATATATATTATATTTAAATATATCTATAAAGTTATGAATATATATATATATATATATATATATGAGTTTTGTATCTATCATTTAACATGATCACAACAACTTTCCTATACACACAATATTTTGTGGGATCCACAATTTTTGAAACCAAAAAAAAAAAAAACTCCGGCACGCAAAACGAATCTCTATAACATAACACAATCATTTTTCGTACAACATAACTCTTATAAAACCCTATATATATATACAAAATTAATTCTCATGTTACATTAAGTTAACTATCTCCTGTGACTAAGTTCGTAAAACGTGCCAACTTTTTTTTTTTTTTCAAAAAACTGATGGGACTGTTTCTATCTGCAGAAAAAATCAATAATCTCCGTCAGCAGAAGAAATGCAATTCTCATATATATAACTTGACAACGGGTAACAAAACCAATAAAACCACCGAATCAATAAAATCTCGCAAGTATGTGAATGGTCTTGTAAAGTGGCAAAACAATACTACAAAGTGACAAAACAATATGGCGATCTACAGAAGAAAAAAATAGCGCACAGTGATTGCAAAAATGATATTGTAACAGTAACACGTAACAAGGGGTATAACCAATTTATGGATTTACAAAGGAAATAGTTAAATTTACCTTGGATCCTTTTGAGAACATAAAAATGGAAGCTTTAGAGGTTGAGAAAGCACCTAAATCCTTCGACAATGAGATCTCCTTCAACAAGACTAGAGCTTTAATGGTTGGGTGATGTTTCAATAGAGGAGAGGAGGAGAAAAATAAAAACTTTGGAGAATAAAGCTAAGACTCCAAGAAGACCCCAATGACAGCCACATTCAGCAATAGCTAAGTGTTTTAAAAGCTTAGAGTTTTGATCCCTTTTTCTATTTATATTGTCACTTAAGTTAAACTAGCAGTATTAGTTTAATTAGTTCCGCTTTTCGTTTAATTCTAAAATTTTAGATTCTTAACCTAGATATTTTTCTAGAAATTTTCGTATATTTATTATATATTTTCGCAACAATTTTTCGGTACGCGTTTTTCTCGCTGACAGTATTAGTTCTGACACCAGTTCTCATTATTTTGACTTCAAACTTGATATTCCAGTCCTAAATATTAATCTAGGGATATTCATGCATTTATTATAATTTTTCGGGATATTTTACCGGTACGCACTTATACCGCGAAGCAGAACCGGTATCTGCACTTTTCGTCAGAAAAGCGACTTTCATCATTATTAATCACTTACTATAATTATTTGGATCAATTATGAAATTATTTCATTAATCTTATAATTAATTAATTAAATTCCTAATTTAATGGTGCGAGTTCTTACATTGACCAAGTCTGTCCCCTTTCTCCCGGTAAAGGTGAGCTTCACTACTGAGTAGTTGGCCAGACCTAGATATTTTTCTAAGATTATTTGTGTTTTTTTTATAATTTTTTGAAATATTTCGCCGGTACACATTTATAATCGCAATGTATCATACTGCCCAAAAAATTGAAAGGGATAGTAACTAAATTATCTTTGAAGTTTTTCTTTCTCTTCGTTAAATAGAATTTTTAATTAATAATACACCCGGAGTAGGTGGGGAGCACCTAAATTACTTCATGTTTATCTAAACATCGCGTTCAAGATAATTTATCACATTTTATAGCTCTTATATAAATATGGGACAAACACATATAAGATAGATACGAATAGCTAGAGGACTTTATTGCAGACAAAGGCTCACCACAGTGAGCTTACATTACATGCATATATTTTTTAATAGACTTACAAGCTTCATTAAATGGAAGCAACAAACGCAGCATTCGAACTTGGAAAGTGCCATCATGCGGCTTTCCAAATTAACTGTTATTTTTTTCTTGGGTCACACACACGCAGGATCATAGAATTTTTGGAGGATTCCCATATATTACAATTGGACTTCTAACTTGATAATTGCCATCATCCCAAACCAAAGAGGCAGAGGTTATTTCCACATTAATCTTCCCAACAATTATGACCGAGAATGACTTTTTCTGCCCAATAGATGTGAAGGACAAAACATCTGGTTTCACTTGAATATCCAAGAAAGATGGAAACATCAATTTAGCTTTATAACTAGATGTTGCCGATCCCACATTTGTAACTGTTCGACGGAAAACACTATAGAAAGAGGCGTTTACTTTAAGAGCAAATGATGGGAGATTAAGGTCGTATACTGCTACCTTGTTAACTTTTTTGCTGCAATTAGCATGATCTTGAGTGAGTACTCTGAGCTTTTTATTTGTATACCCTTCACCGCATAAGAACTTGACATAATCTGCTTCGCTAATATCATATACTAAACCAGGATTTACTGCCTTAAGTGGATTAATTTCCCCTGCCCCATATGCAAATTCAGCTTCAGGATTAAGAGCAGCACTCATTGGAGTACCTGTTAATTGGAATGCAGCATAAATTAACATGTTACCTGGTCATACTTTGCTGACTAATTATATGACATATCAAGCAAGAATGATAAAGAAATTCTTACTTTGTCCTGTATACATATACATATACATATATATATATATATAGAGAGAGATAGGATCCTTTGCCACCAGTGTCAAATTTCAAATTTGACACTTCGTCTAAGAGTCGTTAGATCAAAAAAGATCAACGACTCTGATTTGTAAGCATGTGACACCATTGATCTTTTTTTATCTAACGGCTCTTAGATGAGGTGTCAAATTTAAAATTTGACACCGGTGTCAAATGATCCTACCTCATATATATTTATATATATATATGGTTTGATTTTTCTTTAGCCGCTTTACGTCCAGCAGTGACAAATTTTTCATATATATAGGTTAAAATATTTAATGTGAAGAATCATAATCATACAATTGTCACAACTATAAGTAAAACGACTGGAGAAATGATTTTACATATATATAAAAGAAATCTTTTACATTATTATAAATTATAATCTTATATGTTGATTTTGTTTATACTCGAGAATTTTAATTTATTAGATATATGAAGCAATAGACATAGGTAAATTAATCAATAACTAAGATTTAGTTTATTTGCTGCTTATATACATATATAAATGGAGAGAAGTCATTACCTGTGGTCATCAAGGCAGACTTGATCATAGCAGCAGACCAATTGGGGTGAAATGATTTGACGTATACAGCTGCCCCAGCGGCATGAGGACAAGCCATTGAAGTGCCAGAAATTACATTATAGTTTACTAGTCTTTTGTCACCTTCGACATCTGAAATTGGGTTCATTGGAGAATATGCAGCTATAATATTAACACCTGGGGCAGCGAGATCAGGCTACAATATCAACAAATAACTGCAATGAGCATTTGACAGCTTCAAGACGACAAATTGATATGGATTATACTAATCATTGATGTTACCTTAAGAATGTTTGGAGTAATTGGATTTGGACCTCTTGATGAGAACGAAGCTATGTAAGGTGCAGACGAATTATTGACTTCATCACTCCTGAATATGGTGGCTGTTGCATTTTTGCTAATTAGTAGCATGTTAAATGAGAAAGGTTGAAGTCAGTGAATTAACATTTAAATAAAGATTTTGCTAACAAATTAATATCTTGAAGATACCGGGAAAAAAAAAAAAAAAAAAAAACATTTAATGCACTTTTTCATTCAATAATGTGTTGAAATATTCTTAAAAAAAAAAAAAAGACTTTTCAGATAGTTATTGAATAATCGAACTATATAAATAATTTCCTAATACATAATTACATGACATGGAATGAACATTAAACTTTATAATTAAGTGCATAGGGACCTATACCCCGCTGAATCAATGTAAGAATTTACGAGTCTGAAGTCGTTGACAGTGAGAACAGTGGCAGGCAGGGCATATGCACTTGCTCGGTCTTTCGCACCAATGGCTCCAACAATAACACCAACCGCACCAGACAAAAACCTAACGTCTGTAACGTTGAAGCCATAACATAGAATGATCTTTCCCTTCACCAAACGTTTATCCAAAGTCTTATCGCTCCAAATCCTGATCAATAATATATATTTATATATTAATATATTAATATAAATATATGAAGTGGTGACAAAGAAAAATCGCATAACAATTCACATTTCAATACCCGGGAAATAAAATCAGGGGAAACATTTTGCTTTTGAGATCAAATGTGTTAATTGAAACCCCCTGTGTATATGGCAGAGTCGACCAAAAAAAAAATTAATATTTCTTTCGATTTTATATTAAGAATAAGAGTTAGTGTAAGTTGTTTAAATAATGATACCTCATAAACCATGCCACTGCCCAATTGAAGCTTGGTAAGGAACTTTCTGTTAATAGTGGTAGCAGCAACAGAAAGTAACCAAGGGGGATAATTTGACATAGAGTAAAGCTCCGGACCCTCATTACCAGCAGATTGTGACGTCAATATGCCTCTTTTCATTGCATGGAAACTTCCTATATTAATTGCATCTTCAAAATACTCATAGTGTACTACTTCAGCTGCTCCCGTTGATGTAGAAATCAAGTCAACTCCATCAGCAATTGCTTCATCAAATGCTGCAAGTGTGTCAGCATCTGAACAACCAGATTTCCAACATATTTTGTACACAGCAATTCGTGCTGATGGAACTCCTCCACGGGCTGTTCCGCTGGCAAAGCCTAGTAGACTTGCATGGTTAACCATGTTTCCAGCAATCGTTGATGCACAGTGTGACCCGTGCCCTTCTGTATCCCTAGGAGATTTTATGTCCTCTTTGGTATAATCACTTTCGATATTAAAGTATTTTGCACCAATCACTTTGCTGCATATATATAATAAGTGCTGACTTGCTTTAATAAAAATTATAATTTTTTCGGAAAGGGTTAAATTGAAATCTGTATTTATATACAAAAGAGATTATTTAATTTATTACTTGTTGCAGGTAATGTTATGGCATGAACCTTTCCATTTGCTTGGTGGTGGACCAAATCCTTTGTCGCTGAAGCTCTCAGACTCTGGCCAAATTCCACTGTCTAATACTCCAACAATTATGTTACTCTCAATACTTGTTCTTTTGACTTGCTGGGGAAAGCCTAGGAAGTCCCACGATCTTGTTGTGTGAAGACGGTTCTTTTTGTTTGGGAAAACAGAGACGACAGTGTCCATTTCTTTTTAATACCAAAGAAATTAACAGTGTGCTTTAATATCCGAGAAACACAAGACAGAGCTAGCGTGAATATATTTTAAGCAATTGTGGGGTTAAAAGGAGATTATAGTACCTGCCATTCTTTCCGCCTCCTCTTCTGTTAACTTCATGACGAACCCATTAAAGCTCTTGTAGCTGTGAAGTATAGCTTCTGGTGCAAAATCACTGGTTGCATGCACAAATTGGATGATCAATTTTATGATACTCTTCTTGGATAAGAAACAAAATCTAGCTGTATTTTCATTATTGCAGTTAGGCTTCACACTATACAGTAAAAAAGATATTACATATGTGGTATTGTACGATTATTTTTGAAGTATTTCTAAAACTTCAAAAATGGATTAGACAATAGAAACATAATGTTCAACCTGCCATGGATCTTTTGAGCCATGTCCATATGAAGAAAAGGTAAGGATGTGGAGTCCATGTCCTTAGGATGATCACCCATGTAGACAATATAAGTCTGTAATCAGAAAATCATATGATCAAATTAGAGGGAGGAAATTTAAGAACCGTGAACGTCTTGTCTTGATTAACTATGTATTGTACGTAGTAAATAATAATAAGAGATGTGTATGCATATATTTGCCTTCCGATCATTCTTGGAATATGCCTGATTAATTATCAAAATGCAGATAAGAATGAAAAGAAGGCATGGCCTTAAGGAGACCATATCTGCCAGACTGCCACACTGCCACAGGATATCAAAAAATGACAAGAAGAAAAAAGCTTTAAGGAGGATTAGATGTATATGACTATGCCAATTCCCCCAAAGAGTATTTATAGTGGAAGAAAGTGAATTAACTTTACAAATCGATGCAAATGAATAATTTATTCCATGACCAAAGTCCAAGCCAATACTATCTCAATCATGCTACAAGCATCCCCTCCACTGTCAAACTAACCTTAAATTCACTTCTACTACTTTTTTCCCCTCTCGTTGTTGTGAGTTGTGAGTTGTGACAGTAATCACGTGAATACAGCCGCAACTGATTACATATCCGGGACTACCATTTTTTAGGTAGTCCCTTGCGCTTTGTTTGGGAGTTTAGAAGGAAAGGGAAGGAAAAGAATTCAAGGGGAAGGGAGAGAAGGAAGGGAAGGGAAATAAACGGTATTCTCACAAATTGGAGGAACTTTAATGTTAGAAACAATAAGAGTTTTGGAGGGTATTATGAAAATCCCTAAATCTTTCCCCTTACTTTTTTAAATTCACAAACAAGGGATTAATAAAACCCTTTCATTTCATCCCTTTCATTTCCCTTCTAAAATTAACTCCCAAACAAGCCTTTAGTGTAAATGGGAAGGTAAAATTGGGAAAGAAAAAAAATAACAAAAATAGAAAGAAAAAGAAAAAATTGGTGTCATGAAAGGGAGCACCAAATTATTAGGTGGTCCTCGACCACAACACATATTTCCCTGATTAAGAATTGCTTATCGTAAAGTTCAAACTTTATCTTTTACTTAGGATGTGGTTCGCTTATTACTTCGCCTAACTAATGGTGATACTTTTGTTGGATAATTTATTAAGAGGAAGGATTTGTTTATAATTTTTTTTTTATAAATTATACTAAGTATGACCGGTGATACACTCTTGATTGAAGTATGACCGGTCATACTTAATGTAATTTGTAAGAGTTTGTAAACAAAAAGTTTGTAAATATAACATTCTCCATTTATTAATAATTCAATATAAATGAGTAACTGTATATTACTTTTACATAATTGGTTACAGTTGAATTTGTATTTTTTATAGGAAAAATGTTTATCCTTTTAAATGACAACTTATATTCTTTCACTCTCACAAAGAGGTGGGACCCACACCTTTATTTTTTTGTCAACTCTCTCTCCTTCTTTATCTATCTCTTTCTCTCTCTTAAAATGACACAACTTTATATCTTTTAAAATGACACATACTTTTCTTTTCTTTTCTTTTATTATTATGATGAGTGATATGTTCAGCACTTTTTAACTAATCCACTTCTTCCATCTTGTTAAAAGCAAGTCATATATGAGTAAAGAATTCACAAAGATATTTTCTATAGCCAAATCCAAAATAATTAGTATAACTAAGGTTTGACCATGTAACTATGTGTTTACTTAAGATATTACATTTTCATCTATTGCTAAATGAACCGTTTAGGGTTTTTTTTTTTTAATTTATATAAAAACTATCAATACTTTCGACGTAAAATACCATCCATCCACGGCTTATCTTAAAAAAAAAATTTAGTTATTAATACATATAGCCTAAATCATATCTAATGACTTAGCTGAATCTTTTCATTATTAAAATGGAAAACGTGTCGAAATTATTGGGGATTGAGCATGGAGGGAGGGAGGAGATAATAAAAAACAATACAATATTATTGTTTTGTATTGATTGGATTGGCCTATTTGAGCCTTCCACCGGCAGAGGAATTGCAATGCTCCTCATCCATGGAATTTTGGGTGTTCCTACTCTCAAAATAAAGGGGCAAAATGAGAAAAGAAAAATAAAAAGGATAATTAAGTGGACTTGGACCACTTAATTATGGGTCCCACTTTTTTTAAACCAATATCTTTGCGACGGAAGTATTTATGTGTCCAGAGGAATTGCATTGCTCCTGACTCGTGAAATTTTAGGTGTTCCTTCTCTCAAAATAAGGGAGCAAAATGGGAAAAGAAAAAAAATGGAAGGGATAAAAATGAGAGAACAAAATTCTCTCGTGTGAAAGGGACCACCAAATAATTAAAGGGAAAACATTTTCTCATGTTGCATGAGAATTCAATTCTCATGTTGTGATCTTTCGATTTGCGTGCAAAACTTTTCTTTTTTTTTCTTTTTTTAATAAATGTGGGATCCACCACTAGTTGAGTCATGAGAATTGAATTCTCATGCAACATGAGAAAATCAAACCCCATAGTTAAATAGCCTGCACCACTTAATTATTTTCCTCCCACTGAACTGCCGGGTAGGCTCAGTTTAACTCACCAAAGAACAATAATTCATTTTAATGTGTTATTGCAGATCCTTTTTCCTCAAAAAATGATGAGATGCACATGCACAAAGAGTTGAGCTGTGTTAACATGTTGGAACTAAGGAATGCAATTTTGCTTTCCGAGGATAGTATCCCATACTTTTTTTCTTGTAGGGAGGAATGTTTGATTGGGTGAGAAAAATTCAGTACAGAGCTCCAAATACGGTTTACAGTTATTTTGTGGTTTGTGGGGCTATGCTATGTGCCTTTTGTTTATTAAGATTAGAAGCGTGCTATGCGGATATCATTAATAGCCAGCCTTTTGGTCTTTTTTCCTAATAATTAAAAGAAAAAAAAAACTAAAGGTAAATTGTTGATGGTATGATATAGGCTATAGTATTAATAATAGAAAATAATAAAATATATATAAAAAATAAAAAATCAAAATGAATCATGAATCATGAATGAGTTGCGATTACCAAATTTTGTCTTCACTAGAAAAAGAAATAAAATGCATAATTAAATATGAGAAAAATGTTTGTTTTTTTAAATGACACAACTTATATCATTTCACTCTCACAAAGAGATGAGACTCACACCTTTATTTTTATTTTTTTGTCCACTCTCCCTCCCTCTTTATCTATCTCTTTCTCTCACTTAAAATGACACAACTTTATATCTTTTTTTTTTTACATAACTTTATATCCTTTAAAATAACACACATTTTTTCCATTAAATATTTTAATTTTTAAATAAAAAAAGGGAAAACTTCAAAAAACACCCTATAAATTTCTTCAGAATCACTTACCTCCTCCCCAAAAATTTTAATCATTTACACCCCTACTTAAAACTTTTTTATCACTTATCTTCCTAACTTGATTTTCCATCCAAATTAAAGTTAACGGTGTTAGTCTTTTAAAAAAATACCAACACTACCCTTAAAAAAAAAATTAACCTCTCGACACCTTATTACTAGCAAGAGATAACAAACTATCGTCAATGATCTACTGAAAACTATCATTCAAGTAACATGGATTTTTTGTTATCTTGTAATTTTTTTTCCAGCCCCACTATATGTTTCACCTTTCGTTTGTCAAAGATGAGCGAATTTTCAATTCTTCCATATATTAGTTAAAGGACCAAAGGTGTAAATATTTTCGGCAAGTAAAAAAAATGGACAGCAAAAAAATCAATTAAAGGACCAATTTCATTAACTATTATCCATAAGATAACATGTCTGGACAACAACAAAAATGGGTTTCCAAAAAATCTAGAAAAATAACAACAAGCTTCAAAAAAATCTCCTTTCAAGCATAACTAAAAAAAAAAAAAACTGGACAGCAACAAGCAGCTTCAAATCAATGAACCTTTATCAGGTGCTAAGGAGGCATCAATATGTTTTTCTCCTCTTGTAGCTATCTATCAATATTAGCATATTATATAAGCAGCTAATCAGAAGCAGGGGCGGTGGAGCGTCAGAAGATTAGGGCTCCACCCCTCAATGACTATCTCTTACAGCGATAAGGTACAGTGCTGTGTGTTACTTTTCTTTAAGGGTAGTTTTGGTTTTTTTTTTTAAATTAACACCGTTAACTTTAATTTGGATGAAAAATCAAGTTAAGGGAGTAAGTGATAAAAAAGTTTTAAGTAAGAGTATAAATAATTAAATTTTTTGAGGAAGAAGGTAAGTGATTTTAAAGAAACTTATAGGAATTTTTTTGAAATTTTTCCATAAAAAAATTGATAGCTTTGTCCCCACACATCAATTGTTCTGCCCTGTCCACTCACAAGTCACACCCACGGCCACACGCTCTCTCTTATTATTTTATTTTATTTTATTTGTTCTCTAACTGCTCCTTCATTTTGACTTCTTAGTTCTTAGGGTAGCTATTGTTTATTTTAAAAAATAGAAAGAGGAAGAGTTTCCTATAATTAGAGATGTCAAAAATAAAAACACGCATAAAACGAGTGAGGTTGAATTGAAAAAAATAAATTGATAATCCGAGTCAATTCAAAAAAATGAACCAATCTACGAGTCAAATAGATCAGCTCATGAGTTACTTTTTATTAAAAAATAGAAAAAAATATATATTAAAGTGACAGATCTTTTCAAATAAGGTATAAACTTTTTTTATGTAAGTTTATGTTTAGCAATTTTAATTATCTTATATCACATTCATTTTGTTTAAGCTTTAATATTTTTTGATTTTATTTCAATTATCATTTTTTTTCATTTTTTTTAGGTTATTTTTATTTTATTTTTTTGAGTCAACCCGCGAGTCTACCTTAACTCGGTTCGGGTGTATTTGAGTTGAGTTTTCTGTCTCATTTTTTTTTTAACCAATTCTAACTTGGTTTATTTTTTTCAAGTTACAAATGAATTGGAGTGGATCAGCGAGTTGGCCCATTCTCATCCCTACCTATAATTTCACTTAGACAAGTATTATACTATTATGGTAAAAAGTGTATCAAGAAAAGAAATTTCATTAGCATGTGATGTCTTACAACAATAAAAAGTAATTAAATTAGTATGAAACAATCATAAATTTAAGTATAAATGCTAACGGTTAGAATCATGAATTGAGGATTAAATTCTAAAGGTTTTCAAAATTTAAATTACCTATTTCCAAAAAAAAAAAAAAATTTAAATTACCGTTTCAGAATAAAAAAGTCATCCATTTGTAACATATACCTAAAAGTGATAGTAAGCCAGTTTTTTTTGGTGTTGAAAACCTACTGTTTCGAATCAGTTACATACGTAGCCGATTCTGTCAACATACGTGTTACTTCTGACATGAATGCATAAACTTATTCAGTCAACTCCTGTTGTTAAAATAATAGATTACAATAAATATAGATATGACCTACAAAAGAAGAAAATGATAACCGGGTGGATTTGAAGGGAGCTCAAAATGGGATACAACATGATTATTCTGCACGTTTGAAAGCTCCATGGAAATTTTGACAAGGTTAAGAAGGTCACAGTAAAGCTTACGGAGATGAAATTGAAAATGTGAATAGTCCTATTGAGCTTATTAGATGTTGTCAGAATGATATTGGGGAGCTTGGAATATTCTCTGGCTAAGGAAAATAAAGCTGGTCTAGAGATAACTTGAGAACCACAAAAACAATAATAGATGAAATCTTCGTCAATGTGCAAGCGTAAGAGAGAATTTTTCAGCGACTATAATGAATTGTGCGGAAAATGGGCCCTAAATTCCACTAAAGTTTAATGGAGACACCACTATACAGCATCAACCAAAGGGGGGACACCAAAATAAGACCCATCAAATCAAAAACAACGTTGATAGCACTCTCCATGACACTTCCAAGTTCCAACCTCGTTTCCCACTAGGACAGTCCAGGAATGCCGTCCAACAGAAGATATATAAAGGAATGCCGTCCAAAAAAAATATATCTTCTTAATATATAGAATCTTAAACTCATCTATGAAAACTTTGTTGACGTCCTTTATTTTTAGTTTTGTGTTTAAAGATTAGTTTGAAAAGTTACTTCTTTAGGAACTTTTTATTATTCGAAAATAAAAATTTAATAAATTGGTGGGATAATATTTCACATTCAAAATTTCTTAATGACAGACAACTGTATTAATGTTCCACTAATTTTTCAATATTAAATTTTAAATTTAAACTTGAAGTGGGTGGAAATATATTTAAAATTCAAAATTCATTGGTGGCATACATCTATATTAATGACCCACTACTTTGATTGTTAAGCTATTAATTGTTACAATAAAAATTAGTTCAAAAAACGAAATACTTCCTCTATAAATAGGATGTGTTGTGGTGCATATTTTCCTTTGGTAATCACCTTCTTTTTAACATATTTCTTTTTGTTTTGGTCAGTTTCTCTTCTTCGAGCTATGTACTCCAAATATGATTTCATAAAGGATCTTAATCCTACCATGGAGAAGTGGAGGATAAAAGTTAGGGTGGTAAAGAGTTGGAAGATTCTTAATTTTCAGCATAAAAACTTTGATGATAATGTGGATATGGTTCTGTTAGATGAGAACATGTAACAGTTTTTGATTTGTTTTTGGCAACTCTGTTGTTGCTTGATTTGGTTTGGATTGATATACTAATGTAACTATTTTGTAGGGTGGAAAGATCCATGCTACTCTCAAAAGTTCTTTATAGGTCCGCAAAAATGGTTTTGTTATAGCTTGACAATCTCAGGTATTTATGTTAGGAAAAAGTGTTTATCCTTTTAAATGACACAACTTATATCCTTTCACTCTCACAAAGAGATGGGACCCACACCTTTATTTTTTTGTCAACTCTCTCTCCTCCTTTATCTATCTCTTTCTCTCTCTTAAAATGACACAACTTTACATTATTTAAAATGATACACACTTTACCCTTTATGTTATGTTTGTGGAATATTTATTGTTTAATTGTTAAATTTCGTTTTGATATTAAAATAGTGCATGCAACTTCTGTGAAAATAGGGGTCACAAGCTTGAGTGCACTTCGTGGGAGCAGTGTGTGGATGAAGTGCAAACGTTTTTGGCAAATAATCAGTCTTCTCATAACATTATAATAGTCCAGTTTGCGAGGATCAAGGGTTTAAATTTTTTTTAAAATATTTGTTAATTATTTTTAGCTCTGTTATACTCTAATTGTCTCTATGTATCTCCCACTTTTACGTGTTCTTAATTATATAGGAAAAATTGGAATAACAAATACAAAATATATGAGAAGGATTATCTTAGATTCAAATGTACCAGAGATTGTAGACTTCAGAAAAAAGTGTCAAGCGAGATCAAAATCGAACTTGATATTTTGTTGTTTAGTATTACTTCTATTCAAGATTTTTTCCCTCAAATTTCTTATGTATCCCACACTATAATCCCCACTTCTAAGAATGAGTCAATCTTATTTTAATTAATTTGACTTCTCAGTTGAAAAGAACATCTCTTTTTTGTTATTTTATTCCCTATCAATGTCTATTAGGCTTAATTTTTAGAAACATAAATAATTTAGATTGTTGAAAAAAGTCACAAATATTTGCAATAAATAATTATTTATTATTATTAATAACTCAACTAAAATCAATGACCATCCAACTTCTGCATCATGAAAGGATGTTTGCATTTAAATATTTTACAGACAATTACTTGGAGAATGTGCGCAGCATTCTGTGCATGTTTGCCATTACTTTCTGTATGGAAAATTGTTAAGGCTATTAATAACATTTATTATTATGTCAATTGGGTGGAAAAAATATTTTATATTTAAAATTGAAACATTTAAATTTTAAATTTTGAACTTGATAGGTGTGAAAAGAGTTCAATATTTAATGTTTCTCACTACTTTCTGCATAGGAAATTCTTAAGCATATTAATAATATGGGCAAAACTACTCTTATGTTGCATAAGAGTAGTTTTATCTTCTACACACTCATCGAAAATCGTGACATTCATTTTTCTTTTTTTTCTTTTTTCTTTAAATGGCGGGTGCCACCACATATGTGTCACAACATAAGAGAAGATCTCTCCTTCAACATAAGATTAAATGAACCCTAATAATATTTATTATCAACATTCATAAGTTTATTGTCTAACTATAAAAAAACATAGATAGATAGTGATCGAGACGCAACTATAAGAAATTTTCTCTTGTGGATAAATATAAAAACCTATTACATGCTTATATAAAATGCTGACAGATATATGTGGCAAAATGGGCTCGGCCTGGCCGGCCGGCCCTCCCCGCCTGCCAAACAGGCGAGTTAGCCAAGCAATATATATATATATATATATATATAAGAAAACATTTTTTCATGTTGCATGAAAATTCAATTCTCATGTTGTGACCCTTCGATTTGCGTGCAAAATGTAACACCCCGTGTATATCCAGTTGTTAACATGTCATCGTATTAAGCCACGCTTAATTAAAAATGCGGAATATCTTTTTCTTTTCAATTATGACGTCATTATACTTAGCCAAGTTGGTTACTTAATCAGTTTTCATAAAACATCGCCTGTATATAAATTGCAATAGTAAGCTAACTGAAATACCTTAATTTATAAATAACATAAATGTGTCTCTAGTCATGGAACTACAACACGTAGATCGGACCACATCCTGATAGATTAATACAACTCAACTCTAAAGCAGCAAAGTCAACATGAAGTGGCATGGACAATCCTCATGCTCACCAAATAAGGCAACAAAGCCCAAAAGAGTCTCAATTCAAACATTATATCAATGACCGAAAACATAAACAGCATCCAATATCCAGTCATGTCAGCATACAACATATAATCATAACAGCAATCACCTGACTCAGCTCCAGCTTTCCGCAGCTAGAGGTCTCAACCCCCGCATTACCTGAACTTATAATGGTGCCCCAAACGTGGGATGGGATCTCTAAACAGAAATCTCAGTAAGGCAAGGGGTCTTCAAGGATCTTCCACCCCAAGCTCACTTACATGTGCAATATAAGTTCTAAAAACAGTTCAACAATATAGGTTCCAAAATCAGTGCAATGCAGCAGATAATCATGTCATGTGTGTCAATATTATTCTACTGGCCAGAGAAATGCAGGATATACGTCTATCTCCTACAAATAGTGCAAGACGCCACTTGCACCCACACACAGTCTCAGCATCTTGTATGATGCCACATACTCAGGCTTACCGTCAAAGTGGAACAACACATACATATTATAAGTCATCGCACATATCAGCTCAAAAGCATTTCAAGTATAAAAACATGTAAACACAGCATGCATATAAACCATTCCCCCATGGGGTATGGTGGAACCACACAATGGCTAAACCGAGGACACGAAAGCTTACCCTTGAAGCTATCCGTCCAAACCAAGAGTCCACACTGGCCCAAGGTCACCAAACAACACAATCACAGTCTGTTTATAACAGGAATATCATCAATAACCATACTTGATTACTTAATCATTTTCAAGACTGAAATTTCATCTCTTTATGAAATATTCTAATATTTTACTATGTTAAAATAGACATCTTAAGGTTTCCAACGATATATTTTATGTCTCAATCGGAGTTGTATAACTCCGGTTAAATTTTTCGCAAAGTGACTGCTGCAAACTGAATTTCCAGCAATCAAGTCGCGACTTAAAACCAACACTACGACCAAACCACTTATCCGATGCCTATGAAATTTAACCTGATTGTATCCCTATGTGTTAGCTTTACATAGGTCTAAACCTCACTCAATTTGGAGCTATGTAGCTTGAGATATCGCGATTTTACTAAACTAGGTCGTTGTTGTCACAGGTAGGAATCGATTCCCAAACATAGGGAATCCATTCCTGCACTTGGAAATCAATTCCCAACATAAGGGAATCAATTCCCACGCGTGCAGAATAGAATTCTGCAGCAAAATTCTGCATAATCTGAGGTGGGAAAGGTTCCTAATGATCCAATGTCCGGTTTTGCTCAAAAACAGAAGTTCAAAAACACTAAACATGCATAGATTAACAACTCTCAACTTAGTTAATCAAAGTTCCCTCTTTTATTGACTAAAACAAGCTAAAATCATGAATTTAAAAACGAATGATCAAGGTATACCTATGGAGGCTCAAACACAGCAGAATAAGGTGCTCTTGGAGCTCTCAAATTTGTCCCAAGAAGTAAGATTACACAAGCCACGAAAATGGTGACCAAAGCTTGGTCTTTTCTCCTCCAAAATGGCACCTTGAAGCTTCAAATGGCATGGAGATGGCTATCACACCTCACAACCCCAAAGTCAGAATCTTTCTCCCTCACCACAACTCCCACAACTCAGAAATGGCTGGACTTTTGCCCACCCATGGCTAGAGCACACTCTAACAAGCAACTTTGGTGAAGGAACTAAGCGGAAAGGTGCTCTCTTGCAGCTTCAATGGAGGAGAGAAGGAGGAGGGAGGTGGCTGCCACCCAAAGGTTCAGAAATCTCACGTAGAAGATGAAGAGCTGACCTAGGATCATGTGCCCTTGGGTATTTATTGGCGCGCTTAAGTTTAATCGCGCAGTATTAGCGTTAATAGCTACGCTTATCATTTTAATCTCAAACTTCATATTCTGAACCTAGCCATTTTTCTAAGTTTTGACGGGTTTTTTTTCGCAACACTTTTTCGGTACGCGTTTTAACGCTGACAGTATTAGTTCTGACACCAGTTCTCATTAGTTTGACTTGAAACTTGTTATATTAGTCCTATATATTATTCTAGTAATATATAAACACTTATTATAATTTTTCGGGATACTTCATCGGTATGCACTTATACCGTGGAGCAGAATCGGTATCTGCACTTTTCGTCTGAAAAGCGACTTTCAGTATTCTTAATCACTTTCTATAATTATTAAAGTCTTCTCATAATTATTAGGGTCAATTATGGAATTATTTCCTAATTCTCACATTTATTTAATTAATTTCCTAAATTAACGGTGCGGGTTCTTACATTCACCCCATATTTTTAGGATTTTGTCCTCAAAATTAGAAAACATACATGTCTCGAAGCTCGGGATACTGCCGGAGAAGCTCGTCTTCTCGCTCCCAGAGATACCCTATAGGAATTCTTCCCGTCCATTGCACTTTGACCATTAGAATGATCTCGCTCCACCGCTGCTTCTCGCCACGATCGAGAATCTTAAGTGGTCCGACAGGAGTCTTTAGGTTCTCCTGAACCTCCACAACATCCGGTTGCATCACGTGCGAAGGATCCGCTACAAACTTGCGAAGTTGAGACACGTGAAACACGTCGTGGGTGTTGGCCAAGCTCGGGGGCAAGGCAAGCCGGTAGGCAACAGGTTCTATTCTACCAAGTAACTGGTATGGCCCAAACAATCGCTGGCTCAACTTCCTCACTCCAAGTGCCCGACCAACACCGGTGACAGGTGAAAGTCTCACAAACACGTGCTCACCCTCACTGAACTCCAGTGGTCGATGCTTGACATCGTAGTAACTCTTCTGCCGATTCTGCGCCTTCTTCAGCTTCTCCCTGATCAACTGAATCTGCTGGGCAGTATCTTGGACAAAGTCAAAGCCAAATAACTCCTTATCTCCAACCTCTGACCAGCAGGTAGGAGTACGACACCTCATACCATACAACGCCACGTAGGGAGCCATGCCCAAGCTAGCATTAAAACTGTTGTTGTACGAAAATTCAACCAATGGCAGGTACCTATCTCATGCTGAACCCTGCTCCAACGTGCAAGCCCTCAACATGTCCTCCAATGTCTAGATGGTCCGCTCAGTCTGTCCATCAGTCAGAGGGTGATAGGTTGTACGCAGTCTCAACTGCGTACCAAAAGCCTCCTGCAGCGCCTCCCAGAACCGAGATGTGAACTTTGGGTCCCTATCACTGATGATACTCTCGGGCACCCCGTGAAGCCTCACAATCTCGCGAACATAAATTTAGGCCAAGTGCTTTGAAGAGAAGCTCACCTTTACCGGAAGAAAGTGGGCAAACTTTGACAATCTGTCCACGATGACCCAAAATAGTCACAACCAGCCTGAGTCTTAGGCAAAACCCACCACGAAGTCCATGGAAATACTTTCTCAGTTCCACCGCGGTACCTCGAGAGTTTGAAGCTTATCAGACGGTCTCTGGTGCTCAATCTTCACCTTCTGGCATATCAAACACTTGGACACATACACCGCTATGTCCTTCTTCATTCCCGTCCACTAGAAATTTCTCTTCAAGTCTTGGTACTTCTTCGTAGCACCAGCGTGGACGGTAAACTGGCCCTTATGAGCCTCTGCCATAACCTCCTCAGTCAATGGCCCTCGAGGAATCACAATCCTTTTCTGAAATATCAGTAGTCCATCCTCATTCCAGGATACGCCATCCTGATTCTTCACATAGTCAAGGCACTCTCTCTGCACTTGTGTCTCTTTAATCTTTTCCATCAATTCATTTTCGACTCTCACAGTCTCCATCTCGAGAAGTGCACCCCCAAACAAGGAAGTCACGTCAGAGCTCGAAACTTTACAATAACATCATAAATGTCATTCGATTCTCTGGGATCGCCAGTCACTTTCTCAATAGAGGTGACCTGACCCCACCTACTTTAATCCACACACAACTTGAGTGAGTTTGGTCCTATTCCATGACTCTAACATCGACTAGACTTACAATCTTATAAGTCATTATTCTCATAATTATGTTCATTTCAACCAATACATGTTCGTTAACATGCTAATTCACATAGTAACGTACCTTAGTTCACGTACACCTGCAAAATTTTCAATTTCAATAACATAATAATTCAAATACTATATACAACAGTATACCTTAATATCCATGGCATCAGCAAAATCAAAAGTCAATTAAAGGTGAAATGACATTGATACATTACAACAATCTATCATACTTATTTCATGCTTTACACTGCCCGTGGTGTTAACATGCCAACTACTTATGAAGCATATCAATAATCAACATAAGATCCTAGAGTCATAGAGACCACTCAACTCACCAACGAATTGTACATGCACTGCCTCGCATATAAAAGATCACGCGTGGCCCTTGCCACAATTTCCAAGTGTTACACACTCAGATTCCCTGAAGAGAATTCCACATTCTCGAACAAAACAACATCACGATTGAGTAATGGCGCAAGGCATCTTACGGATAACAAAGTTGACCGGTGCCCCCCAGGGAGACACACTCGGTCGGGTGAAATCTTTCGCCGAAAGACTCTCAACACACTTTTTCAGCTCCGCCAATTCTGGCGCAACATCCGGTATAAAGCTAATGAAATAGACCCCACACCAGGCAACAATTCAATGGAGAACTCTACCTCCCGCTGTGGCGGAAACTCAGGAATCTCCTCGGAAAACACTTCGAGGAATTCCCTCACCACAGGAACGCTAGCAATAATATCCTCCTGTGTCCCACTCACCAAACCTCCCAACAAGACATAACCAATGTTCCTGCTCACAAGGCTCTCCTAGCCCGCAACAATAAAAGGCGAGGAACTGGCTGTGGAATCATAAAGAGACATCACCACTCGCTAGGAACAACAATCAACCAATCAATCAGTCATCACACAACTATTGGACAATCCATCCATGCCAAGGATGGTTTCCAAAATTATCCATCGGTAATCCCATCCGATCTACCGAGAACTCACGGCTTTCCCACTGAAACACGACATCTCAATGTACGGTGGTAGTATCACACTTTTCTCTGGTGGCGTTGGTCACCTGCAACGGTGGAGAAAGCACAGACATGGGCAACTCAAGCCCCACAGCAATCGGGGTTGCAATAAAGGAATGCGTAGCCCCAGAATCAAACAAGCATCAACAACAATTCCACTAATGGAAACAGTACCTATGATAAGGTTCGGAGCTCGGTCCGACTGCTGACGATCCAGTGTATAAACACGGTCAGTCTCAGGTGGTGCAGAAAACATCTGAATAGGGACCGTCTGAACTGCTGCAGCCCTCGCCATAGACGACGGACGCTCTCTAGCATAGTGACCCTCCTTGCCACACTGGAAACATATAGTCTGGCTGGTAGCACACGGCCCCAGATGAAACTTCCCACATCCCGTGCATCTGGGAGTAGGAGGTCTCGCTGAACTCCCCTGAGTGGAAGTCCTCTTGAACTGACTAGGCGCCTGCCTAGCAGCCAACTGCTTTCCCTTTCCCTTACCAACAAACTTCATGTCCCTCCGGGAAGTGGAACCGATGTTCCCCTTAGCCTCAGACTCTTTGGCTTCCTTTACCTCGTAGTTCACACGGATCTTCTCAAAGTCACCGCTCTGCTGAATGCAAGTATCGAAGTCCTTAGATGTCGATACAGCTATCCTTCCTATGCGACATACTGAAACATTTTGTATTCCTGCAGCTCGCTCTGTCTTGGAAGCGTGCCTCTTGATAAGGTGACCTGGCTTGCCACATCTGAAACATACTTTTTGTCCCTGTCAGAAAGTACCCATAGGAGTCTTTCCACACGGAATACACTTACGCAACGAAGATTCATTCCCAACTAACATCCCTCTAACTCCACTCCCACACTGATGTGGGGATGGAGGTGGTGGCAGCAGAGGATGTTGGCCGTCATGGCAACCAATTCTCATCTCCTCCAATACGACCTGTACCATGGTCATATACGCCAGTCGATTCGCCTCCAATACTCAATGGCTTTCCGGTTCGCCTCTCGAACGGCGTCCATCATTGCCTGGTTGGCCAATCTAGTGGCCTCCTGATCGGCTAGTCTAGCCACCTGAATCTCAGCCAATGCAGTCAGGACATGATCCGGTTGATCCTCGTTCGTCTCTCGATTTCTCCTAGGCATTACCATGACTCTGCATGAGTTACACAACGAATGAGTTGATCAGGACCACGCAATGTGGTCACACATGCATTATCATAGCAATACCCAACAGAGAGAACACACAAGACAAACTCGCAACAAAACATCCTAAGCATTGCAATACATACATGCTTTTCCCTAGAAAGTGCTTTGATACCATAAAATGTAACACCCCGTGTATACCCGGTTGTTAACATGTCATCGTATTAAGCCACACTTAATTAAAAATGCGGAAGATCTTTTTCTTTTCAATTATGATGTCATTATACTTAGCCAAGTTGATTACTTAATCAGTTTTCATAAAACATCGCCTGTATATAAATTGCAACAGTAAGCTAACTGAAATACCTCAATTTATAGATAACATAAATGTGTCTCTAGTCACGGAACTACAACAGGTAGACCGAACCACATCCTGATAGATTAATACAACTCAACTCTAAAGTAGCAAAGTCAACACGAAGTGGCATAGACAATCCTCATGCTCACCAAATAAGGCAACAAAGCCCAAAAGAGTCTCAATTCAAACATTATATCAATGACCGAAAACATAAACAACATCCAATATCCAATCAAGTCAGCATACAGCATATAATCATAACATCAATCATCTAACTCTGCTCCGGCCTTCTGCCGCTAGAGGTCTCAATCCCCGCATTACTTGAACCTGAAAAGGTGCCCCAAACGTGGGGTGTGTAACACCCCGTATATATCCGGTAATGTTATCATACTATCGTATTAAGTTGCGCTCAATTAAAAATGCAGAATATCTTTTTCTTTTCAATTATGACGTCATTAATCATTACCAGCTTGATTACTTAACCATTTTCAAAACATCGCCTCTATGTACATTGTAATAAACAGCTAACTGAAATACCTCATTAATTAAATAACATAAGTATAAGTCTCTAGTCACGGAACTACAATACGTAGACCAGGCCATCTAACAGTTTATACAACTCAACTCAAAAGTACTAACAACATAGTGGCATGGACAACTCCCATGCTCACCCAAATAAGGCAACAAAACCAAACATCAGTCTCAACAATAGTAATATAAGCATAAATGACAAAAAACATAAATAGCATCCAATCCAGTCATGCCAGCATAATATGAACAGCACTAAACATCAACTAGGCTCTGACCTCCTGCCACTAGAGGTCTCAACCCCCGCATTACCTGAATCTGAAATAAGCATTCCCCAAACGTGGGGTGAGATCTCTAAACCAGAAATCTTAGTAAGACAAGGGGTCCTCAAGGATCTTCCACCCCAAGCTCACTTACCTGTGCAATATAAGCTCTAAAAACAGTAATTCAATATAAGTTCTCAAAACTATGCAGTGCATCAGATATTCATACCATGTGTGTTTAAACTATTCTACTGGCCAGAGAAATGCAGGAATACGTCTATACCTATAGATAGTACAAGGAACACCGCTTGCACCTCACCCACAGCCTCACCATATTGTATGTACTACATACTTAGGCTTACCGTATATGTGGAACACCACATGCATATCATAAAGGTACTAGCATATAACAGCTCAACAGCATTTCCAAAACATCAAAAGCATGTAACACAACATGCATATAACCATACCCCCATGGGACATGGTGGAACCATAACATGGCTAAACCGAGGACACGAAAGCTTACCTTGCTAGCTCACTATCCAATGCCAAGAGTCCACACAGCTCAAGTCCAACACACAGCAGATCACAATCTGATTAGGACCAGCAAGCATATCAACACTCATAGCTCATAAGCATAAACATAAAGACTACGTTTTCCTCTTACGATTTATGTCTTAAAGCTTCACACAAAGCCATAACCCCATAATCACTTGATTCTAGCTAGTCCAATAAATACAGAAATTCAACTTCCTCAATCTAGGGTCCACAAACCCTCAAACATCAGTTCTGGATGAACAGTAAGCTACTGTTCCTCGCAAACCCAGAATATCCGGATATATGGCGGGGGCATATCTGGATATCAAAGACCCCATATCCGGATATCAATATCCAGTATCATATCCGGATACGCATATCCGGATATCCATATCCAGATATTTAACGACAGAATGCAGTTCTGCATTTCGTGAAGATATCCTTCAAAGGTACCACTTTTACCCATTTACAGAAGCCTAAACATGCATTTCTAGGTGTGTTTAACATTACCCACCCTTAAGTTATCAACTTAGCTCATTACAAGTATCAAGGTTCCATTTTTAAGAATTAAACTCAAGCACCAGAGTGGTGAAGCTTACCAACAACTCAAAACAGTGAGAAGAATGCTCTTAGAGCTCACTAAACTGACTCCACAGTTCTGACTTGGTCCCAAAACGAAAATGACACACCAAGGTTGGTTCTTTCTCCACAAAGTTCACACCTTGAAGCTCAAAAAGCCAACTTCAATGTTCCCACAACCCAAACTCACAAGGTCAGCCCACTCTTCTTAAACTCAGAAGCTCAAACTCAACAATGGAGCACCCAACAACCTTACAAGACTAACTCTCACTCAACAATGGTGTTTAAGTGAAGGTTTCATGAAGAAAAGGTGAAGACTTGGAAGGTTTTCAAGCAAGGAGACCAAGGTTGAAGAAGGCAGCAGCTGACCCTTCAGCCACTCATGTAGGAGGCACAAAAATAACCTAGGATCATGTGCCAAAGTTGAATATATAGGCAGTGTAAGTCACTAACACACAGTATTAACTTTAATTTCTACGCTTAACATTTTAATCCCAAACTAAGGATTCTTAACCTACTCAATTTTAAAAGAATTATCATATTTTTATTTTATTTTTCGGAGCATCTTTCCGGTACGCGCTTTTCGTTGCCAGTATCAGTTTCTGCCACCAGTTCTCATTATTTTAACTTGAAACTCGTTTTACAAGTCCTATATAATATTCTAGAAATATTCATGCACTTATTATAATTTTCCGGGATACTTTTTCGGTACGCATTTATAGCGACTAGCAGAACCGATATTTGCACTTTTCTTCTGAAAAGCGACTTTTAGCATTCTTAATCACTTACAATATTTATTTAAGCCTCATAATAATTATTAGGGTCAATTATAGAATTATTTCCTAATTCTCATAATTACTTAATTAATTTTCTTAATTAACAGTGCGGGTTCTTACATTCACCCCACCTTTTCATGATTTTGTCCTCAAAATCAGAAAACATACTTGTCCCGAAGCGCGGGATACTGTCAGAGAAGCTCGTCCTCTCGCTTCCAGAATTACCCTTCAGGAATTCTTCCCGTTCAACGTACTCTGACCATCGAAATGATCTCGCTCCTTAGCTGCTCCTTACCACGATCGAGAAACTTGAGTGGTCCGACGGGAGTTTTCAAGTTCTCCCTGACCTCCACAACATCCGGTTGCACCTTGTGCGAAGGATTCGCTACAAACTTGCGAAGTTGAGACACGTGAAACACGTTGTGGGTGTTGGCCAAGTTCGTAGGCAAGGCAAACCGGTAGGCAACAGGTCCTACTCTACCACGTAACTAGTATGGCCCAATGAATCGCGGGCTCAGTTTCCTCACTCCGAGTGCCCAAACAACACCGGTGACAGTGAAAGTTTCACAACACGTGCTCACCCTTACTGAACTCCAGTGGACGATGCTTGACATCAAAGTAACTCTTCTGGCGGCTCAGCGCTTACCTCAGCTTCTCTTTGATCATCTGAAACTGCTAGGTGGTAAATTGGACAAAGTCCAAGACAAACAACTCCTTATCTCCAACCGCAGACCAATAGGTAGGAGTTCTACACCTCCTACCAAACAACGTCTCGCAGGGTTCCATGCCCAGGCTAGCAAGGAAAAACACAATTTCACAAAACTCAACGGATGCCAGATACCTATCCCATGCTGAGCCCTGCCCCAAAGTGCAATCTCTCAGCATGTCCCCCAAGATCTGGATGGTCCGCTCAATCTGTCCGATAGTCTGAGGGTGATAGGCTGTACTCAGTCTCCACTGAGTTCCAAAAGCTCTCCGCAGTGTCTCCCAGAACCGAGATGTGAACTTTGGGTCCCTATCGCAGAAGATACTCTCGGGTACCCCGTAAAGCCTCACGATCTCGCGAACACACAGTTAGGCCAACTGCTCTGAAGAAAAGCTCACCTTTACCGGAAGAAAGTGGGCAGACTTAGACAATCTGTCCACGATGACCCAAAAGAGTCACAGCCAGCCTGAGTCTTAGGCAAACCCACAACGAAGTTCATGGAAATGCTCTCTCATTTTCATTTCGGAGTCTCAAGAGGTTGAAGCTTACCAGACGGCTTCTGGTGTTCTATCTTCACCTTCAGGTAATCAAACACTTGGACACCTACACCGCTATGTCCTTCTTCATTCCTGGCCACCAGAAATTTCTCTTTAGGTCTTGATACATCTTTGTCGCACCAGGATGAACAGTAACTGTCCCTTATGGGCCTCAGCCATAACCTCTTCGGTCAAAGGACCTGAGGTATCACAATCTACTTCTGAAACAACAGAAGTCCATCCTCATTCCAAGGAACACCGTCTGGGTTCTTCATGTAGTCCAGACACTCTCTCTGCACTTGTGCCCCTTGGATCTTCTCCATGAGCTCATTCATGACTCTCACAGTCTCCATCTCGAGAAGTGCACCCCCAACAAAGAGGTCACAGACAAAACTCGAAGTTTCACAATGACATAAAAAACGTCATTCAAAACTCTGGGATCACTAGTCACTCTCTCAATAGAGGTGACCTAACCGCACAACTCAAGAATCCACACCAAACTCGAGTGAGTTTGGTCCTATTCCATGACTCTAACATCGACTAGTCTCACAATTTGATAAATCATTATTTTCAAAATAACTTCATATTCATGTTTATTGTACGAAATCAAAATCATACTCATTTCCACCAACACATGTCATTTAGCATATTCATTCACATAATAACGTACCTTAGTTCACGTATACCTGCAAAATTTTCAATCTTAGTAACATAATAATTCGAATACTAAATGCAACAGTATACCTCAATCTCCATGGCCTCTGCAAAATCGAAACCCAATTAAAGGTGAAATGACATTGATACATTACAACAATCTATCGTACTCATTTCATGCTTGACACTAACCATGATGTTAATATGCGAACTACTATGAAGCATATCAATAATCAACATAAGATCCTAGAGTCATGGAGACCACTCAACTCACAGACGATTTGTGCATGCATTGTCTCGCATATACAAGATCGCACGTGGCCGTTGCCACAAATTCCAAGTGTTACACACTCAGTTTCTCTGAAGAGAATCTCACATCCTCAAATAGAACACCATCACGCTAAAGTAATGGCGTAAGGCATCTTGCCTCAAAAACAACATGACCGGTGCTTCCCAAGGGAACACGCTCAGTCGAATGAAGTCTTTCGCCGAAAGACCCTCAAAACGCTACTTCAAGTTAGCCAACTCTGGTGGCGACATCCGATATGGAGCTAACGAAATCGGCCCCACACCAGGCAACAAGTCAAGGGAGAACTTTATCTCCCTATGTGGCGGAAACTCAGGAATCTCCTCCGGAAATACTCCGAGGAATTCCCTCACCACATGAATGCTAGTGATATACTCCTGTGTTCCGCTCACTAAACCTCCCAACATGACATATCTGAATGCCCTTGCTCTCAAGGCCTTCCTATCCTGCAGCAATGAAATGTACGGAGAAGAACTAGCTGCGGAATCATACAGAGACATCACCACTCGCTAGGCACAACAATCAATCAATCAATCAACTATTGAACAATCCATCCACGCCAAGGATGATTTCCAAATTAGCCATCGGCAACCCTATCAGATCTACCGAGAAGTCACGACCCTCCCACTGAAACACGACATCTCGATGTACAGTGGTAGCATCACACTTTTCTCCGGTGGCGGTAGTCACCCGCAACGGTGGAGAAAGCAAAGACATGGGCAACTCAAGCCCCACAGCAATCGGGGTTGCAACAAAAGAATGCATAGCCCCAGAGTCAAACAAGACATCAACAGATGATGCACCAATAATAACAGTACCTCTGACTAGGTTCAGAGCTCAATCCGGCTGCTAAAGATCCAGGGTATAAACTCGCCCAGTAGACGGTGGCACTGCCGGTGCCGAAGTAGGTGCCAAAGGAACCATCTGCAATGGAACTGCCTGAACAGCTGCAGCTCTCACCGTCGATGATGGACAGTCTCTAGAAAAGTGGCCCTCCTTGCCACACTGAAAGCATACCAACTGCTCCGAAGCACAACGTCCCACAGGCTCCTTTCCACACCCCGAACATCTAGGAGTCGAAGGAGGCCTCGCAAAGCTCCCCTGCTGTGACGAAGTCCTCTTGAACTGACCAGGCGCCTGCCTAGCTGCAAACTGTTTACTCTTGCCTTTCGGACCAAACTTATTGTCTCTCCAAGAAGTAGGAGCGGGAGTGGAACTACCAGTCCCCTTCGCCTCAGCAACCTTGGCCCTCTTGGCCTTACTCGCGATACAGACATCTTCGATGTCCCGACACTGCTGCATCAGTGTCCCAAAGTCTCTCGAAGCTGCACCAGCAATGCGATCTGCAATATCCTCACTAAGCCCTCTGCGAAACTTAGCAGCCAAGAACGTCGGAGTAGGCGAAGCCATCCGAAAGTGCGCAAACTTCACAAGTTCATTGAACTTGGCCAGGTACTCGTCAACAGACATTGAGCCCTGAACCAATCTATCAAATTCCCCTTACTTCCTCTCCTGCGCGTCATAAGGGAAAATAACTTGCCCAAAAAGCAGTCCTCAAAGAATGGCCACGTCATAACATGACCCTGCATCTCATAAGCACGAGAGGTGTTCGTCCACCACTCATGGGCATCGCCCTCCAGCATGTAAGTAGCGAACATCAGCTTCTGCGAATCCGTACACTGCATGACCCGAAAGATCTTGTCCAAAGATTGCAGCCATATCGCTGTAGCAATAAGGTCCAGAGACCCATCAAAAGAAGGCGGCTTATGCTTCCTGAAAGCGTTCAGCCGTCAGTCACTCACGTCATGGTCCTCAACAGGCTCCAAATAGGGTTCCATCACCCCAGCGACATGAGTAGCACTACCAATGTGACATAGGGTCTCATCCTGAACACTAGGTGGAGGCGGCGGTGGCGGTGGCGGTGGAGGTGATGGTAGAGGATACTAACCAACAGCAGGGCCAACCCTCATCTTCTCCAACATAACCCGCGTCAAGGTCATGTTCGCCAGCCGATTTGCCTCAAGAGCATCCTCCGTGGCCTTCTGGCTTGCTTCTCAAGCGGCTTCCATCATTGCCACGTTGGCCAATCTAGTGGCCTCCTGCATCTCAGCCAATGCAGTCAGGATTTGGGTCGGATTGACCCTCAATAGTCTCTCGTGTTCTCCTGGGTATTACCATGACTCTTGCACAAGTTACACACATTATGAGTTGATCAGGCCCACACAGTGTGATCACATACGCATCATCATAATAAAGCCCAATGGAGCAAACACACAAGACAGACACAACCAAACATCTTAATCATTGCAATACATACAGGCTTTTCTCTTGAACCGTCGCTCTGATACCATAAAATGTAACACCCTGTATATATCTGGTAATGTTATCATACTATCGTATTAAGCTGCGTTTAATTAAAAATGCGAAATATCTTTTTCTTTTCAATTATGACGTCATTAATCATTACCAACTTGATTACTTAACCATTTTCAAAACATCGCTTGTATGTACATTGCAATAAACAGCTAACTAAAATACCTCATTAATTAAATAACATAAATATGAGTCTCTAGTCACAGAACTACAATACGTAGACCAGATCATCTAACAGTTTATACAACTCAACTCAAAAGTACTAACAACATAGTGGCATGGACAACTCCCATGCTCACCCAAATAAGGCAACAAAGCCCAACATCAGTCTCAACAGCAGCAACATAAGCATAAATGACAGAAAACAGAAACAACATCCAATCCAGTCATGCCAGCATAATATGAACAACACTAAACATCAACTAAGCTCTGGCCTCCTGCCACTAGAGGTCTCAACCCCCGCATTACCTGAACCTGAAATAAGCATTCCCCAAACGTGGGGTGAGATATCTAAACCAGAAATTTCAGTAAGACAAGGGGTCCTCAAGGATCTTCCACCCCAAGCTCACTTACATGTGCAATATAAGTTCTAAAAACAATAATTCAATATAAGTTCTCAAAACTATGCAGTGCATCAGATATTCATACCATGTGTGTTTAAACTATTCTACTGGCCAGAGAAATGCAGGAATACGTCTATTACCTACAGATAGTACAAGGAACACCGCTTTCACCTCACCCACAGCCTCACCATATTGTATGTACTACATACTCAGGCTTACCGTATAGGTGGAACACCACATGCATATCATAAAGGCACTAGCATATAGCAGCTCAACATCATTTTCAAAACATCAAAAGCATGTAACACGACATGCATATAACCATACCCCCATGGGACATGGTGGAACCACAACATAGCTAAACCGAGGACACGAAAGCTTACCTTGCAAGCTCACTATCCAATGCCAAGAGTCCACACAGCTCAAGTCCAACACACAGCAGATCACAATCTGATTAGGACCAGCAAGCATATCAACACTCTTAGCTCATAAGCATAAACATAAAGACTATGTTTTCCTCTTACGATTTATGTCTTAAGGCTTCACACAAAGCCATAAGCCCTTAATCACTTGATTCTGACTAGTCCAATTAATACAGAAGTTCAACTTCCTCAATCTAGGGACCACAGACCCCCAAACATCAGTTCTGGATGAACAGTAAGCAACTGTTCCTCACAAACCCAGAATATCCGGATATATGTGGGGGGCATATCCGGATATCATATCCGGATATTTCACGACAGAATGCAGTTCTGCATTTCGTGAAGATATCCTTCAAAGGTACCACTTTTACCCAATTACAGAAGCCTAAACATGCATTTTTCGGCGTGTTTAACGTTACCCACCCTTAAGTTATCAACTTAGCTCATTACAAGCATCAAGGTTCCATTTTTAAGCATTAAACTCAAGCACAAGAGTGGTGAAGCTTACCAACAACTCAAAACAGTGGGAAGAGTGCTCTTGGAGCTCACTAAACTGACTCCACAGTTCTAACTTGGTCCCAAAACGAAAATGACACACCAAGATTGGTTCTTTATCCACAAAGTTCACACCTTGAAGCTCAAAAAGGCAACTTCAAGGTTCCCACAACCCAAACTCACAAGGTCAGCCCACTTTCCTCAAACTCAGAAGCTCAAACTCAACAATGGAGCACCCAACAACCTTACAAGATCAACTCCCACTCAACAATGGTGTTTAAGTGAAGGTTTCATGAAGAAAAAGTGAAGACTTGGAAGGTTTTCAAGCAAGGAGACCAAGGTTGAAGAAGGCAGCAACTGACCCTTCATCCACTCACGTAGGAGGCACAAAAATAACCTAGGATCATATGCCAAAGTTGAATATATAGGCGGTTTAAGTCACTAACACAGTATTAACTTTAATTGCTACACTTAGCATTTTAATCCCAAACTCAGGATTCTAAACCTACTCAATTTTACAAGAATTATCATATATTTTTTATATTTTTCGGAGCACCTTTCTGGTACGCGCTTTTCATAGCCAGTATCAGTTTCTGGCACTAGTTCTCATTATTTTAACTTGGAACTCGTTTTACAAGTCCTATATAATATTCTAGGAATATTCATGCACTTAATATAATTTTCTGGGATAATTTTTCGGTACGCATTTATACCGACTAGCAGAACTAGTATCTGCACTTTTCTTCCGAAAAGTGACTTTCAGCATTCTTAATCACTTACAATATTTATTAATCCTCATAATAATTATTAGGGTCAATTATGGAATTATTTTCTAATTCTCATAATTAATTAATTAATTTCCTTAATTAACGGTGCAGGTTCTTACAGGGTGAGATCTCTAAACAGAAATCTCAGTAAGATAAGGGGTGCTCAAGGATCTTCCACCCCAAGCTCACTTACATGTGCAATATAAGTTCTAAAAAAAGTTCAACAATATAGGTTCCAAAATCAGTGCAATGCAGCAAATAATCATGTCATGTGTGTCAATACTATTCTACTGGCTAGAAAAATGCAGGATACACGTCTATCTCCTACAAATAGTGCAAGACGCCACTTGCACCCACCCACAGTCTCACCATCTTGTATGCCGCCACATACTCAGACTTACCATCAAAGTGGAACAACACATACATATTATAAGCCATCGCACATATCAGCTCAAAAGCATTTCAAGTATAAAAGCATGTAAACACAGCATGCATATAAACCATTCCCCCTTGGGGTATGGTGGAACCACACAATGGCTAAACCGAGGACACAAAAGCTTACCTCTCAAGCTATCCGTCCAAACCAAGAGTCCACACTGGCCCAAGGTCACCGAACAGCACAATCACAGTTTGTTTATAACAGGAATATCATCAATAACCATACTTGATTACTTAATCATTTTCAAGACTTCAATTTCATCTCTTTATGAAATATTCTAATATTTTACTATGTTAAACTAGACATCTTAAGGTTTCCAACGATATATTTTATGTCTCAATCGGAGTTGTATAACTCCGGTTAAATTTTTCGCAAAGTGACTGTTGCAAACTGAATTTCCAGCAATCAAGTCGCGACTTCAAACCAACACTACGACCAAACCACTTATCCAATGGCTATTAAATTTTACAAGATTGTATCGCTATGTGTTAGCTTTACATAGGTCCAAGCCTCACTCAATTTGGAGCTTTGTAGCTCGAGATATCGCGATTTTACTAAACTAGGTCGTTGTTGTCACAGGTAGGAATCGATTCCCAAACATAGGGAATCCATTCCTGCACTTGGAAATCGATTCCCAACAGAAGGGAATCGATTATCACGCGTGCAGAACAGAATTCTGCAGCAAAATTCTGCATAATCCGAGGTGGAAAAGGTTCCTAATGATCAAAGTTCCGGTTTTTCTCGAAAACAGAAGTTCAAAAACACTAAACATGCATAGATTAACAACTCTAAATTTAGTTAATCAAAGTTCCCTCTTTTAGTGACTAAAACAAGCTAATATCATGGATTTAAAGAGGAATGATCAAGGTATACCTAAGGAGGCTCAATTTAACCACATCGTAGGTGGTATTATCTCCTTTACCGGGAAAGGGAGGAACATGCGCGAATCTATTGTCGAAAATAACCCTCGTACGACTTCAACAAAGCAAACATGGACTCAGGCACGAATTTTCATTCATTTTTTTTTTTTCAGATTCAAGATTTAAAATGTCCACTTTCGTAATTTTAACCCATATTTCCATCAATATTTTACTTTTAAACAAAAATGGATTGAGCAAATTTAATCCAATTTTCTCCATAAAATTTTAGCCTACCAAATAACTTTTTTTTTAACTTTGCTACCAAACTAATTTTCCCACCATATACTTAGTAAATTGTATTTTTCTGATAAAAAAAAATTTCTTCTCTACTAAAGGTACCTAAATGTTATTGCCTGGTTGGTGAATTATATAAATCATGAGACCGAGACGTACGTGGACATGTTAGGAAAAGGTAATCCAAGACACCTTCATGGATACAACTCCATATTACATATTTTGCCAATGAAAATATGGACAATGATTACAAGTACGTAGATCTCCACTTTGAACTCTACGTGATCTCTGCTGAGTATCGGGCAAGTTTTTATTTGCTCCGTTATGAGCCACGTCCCATTTCCTTAGGATTCTTCTGTTTGGACCAGCCTACCGACACTAAAGTTAGTAAAATTAGTATATTTTGTGTGTGGAAATTTCTACATGATGCACTCCCTGTGGCTACACGGTTACATGGACATTAGAAACATGTTTATCTTCTTTGTCCTGTTTGTGGAAACCATGTATACACCTCATTGTAGAGCGTAGACTGCCCAAAAGTATAATGGTGGAGCAAAACAGGGGTTACCTTCAAATTTATACCAGCCTTTAATTTTGAGTATTAATTCTGATTTTTTTGTCATATAATTAACGATTCCCCTCAAAACTTATAAAAAAAAAAATAATTGTGAGCATTTTTTTAGTCATATAGACAATCAATTTTAAAAAAAATATAGGTTATAATTTCGCATAAAAAATCAATTCAATTCAAAAGGTTAAGTTATTGGGTAAAGTTATATTAATAATTTTATATTCATTTAACACGTCCGTTAACATGAGAGCTTTTTGAGTTTGAAGAGTAAATGACGCATCAAGCTTAGCTACATGCATGTGTTAAGAAACTCAACAATATTTAATTATTTTTTATTGATAGAATAGAGGCCGTAAGCATGAAATTCATGATCACTTTATCACATTGGCTGATACTATGTAAATAATCAATTTAACTTAAAAAGTTAAATTATTATGTAAAATTTAATTAATAGTTTTATATTTCTCAAGCATTCGACTTTTGTGACTCGCTATTACAAAAATGGAGATGGTATTTTGATACTAAGGGTGCGTTTGGTAGAGGAGAAAAAAGATTTTATCTGAAAAATAATTATTATCGGAATGTAGCGAAAATTATATTTTACTGGAATGTAACTAAAAAGAAGTTTGGTAGACCCATATTTTTCGAAAAAACGAAATTAACTTTACTGAGTTTGTGTTTGATTGATTATGAAATATTAGTGAGAATTTGAGATTATTTTACTAAAATAACCTCAATGTGTCCACTTTTTCCAATTTGGTAAACCCATGTCTGTCCACTTTTTCGCACTTCAATTTTTTCTTCCCGGAGCATCCAACAATTCCACAAATCATATGGATCTCTGATTTTGCAGTCCGTACAAGAGTTTTTTGTCAAAAGAGCATTTTCCTGGAAACAAATATAGCCTAGGAAATTTCGCGCTTTTCGCATACCAAACGTGGCAGTAATTTTTCTCCATCGAGCTTTCCCGATGTTTCTAAATAAGTCGCGTACCAAACTCGTTGTAAATGGATAAATTTTTAATACATCTTAATTACTATATGGATTGGTGGGCAGACTTCAATTTGTTGCTGCAGAATACTAGTGAATGGGAAATTATGATATCAGTGCTATTTTCATCCTCTGGTGTTGAAAAGCTAGAAACTCAAAATTTCTAAAAGGAAATTAAAAGATCAGTTAGAATCGGACATTTTGCATAAAGCTAACTCGGACTTCGTTCAATTCTTGATTTCTCGACATTGAGCCCAGCTAGAGTTTCTTCTGATGTGCCTTCCTTAAAGTTGTGCTGCTGGGGTATTTCATTTTTGGTTTCATATTAATTTGGGTTATGAAATGTTGAGGAATTGAGTTAGATTCATAAAGAGAGCACAATGTCAACCAAAAATTAAATTGGAGAGCTAATGGCCTCCACAATTTAAGGTCGCTGAATATGATCCAAAAATTGCACCAAAATCGATGCACGAGAAGGGGAAGAAAGAAATTGAAGAGTGGGTGAAAAAGCTGATGCAACCAAACATGTGCTAAAAAAATGAATCTCCACTCACCTTGAGTTCTATTGGCTACTTTTTATGGATTATTGGTGGTTGTGGTCAGCGTAATGATGGTGGCAGTCGTCGTCATTAGCAACGACGTACAGTCGAGAGGTAATGCTGGTATGGTGATGAGGTTGAGGCAGAATTGAATTTTGAGGGAAGTGATCGACTTCTTGCTACTGTTTTTGTCAGAAATCAGGAATGTTGCCTTACAAAACAATAATAATAATAATAAAACATTATTATTACATTTTTTTAGTTGAATTCCAAATATATAAATAAAGGAAAAAACTACTCTTATGTTACATGTGATAAATTTCTTTTATACACACCCTTTGATAATAATAACTGTGCCACTTTTTTTTTCACGTGGTGGAGCTCACAAGTTTATCTCTATGACATGAGATAACTTATTTCCTTTAATATGAGATTAATAAAACCTATAAATAAACTAAAAAAGTAACTTCTTAAAAAGTAAATTATTTTTTACACAAATCCTAATTGCTTTTTTGAAACAAATCGTCCTACGAGCATCTCTACAAGTTTCAACTTTTTAATTAGATTATAAAACTAATCTCAAATCAAAACTTAGTTATGGTTAAAAAAATTTGCCTCAACGAGTAAAATCATTTTTACTCATGCAGCAAAAACTGTCTTTATAAGAGGGTCAATTAAAGGTGTAAAAGTAATTCACGTTCTTAATAAAAAAATAATCTTACATTATATAAAAAAAATTATATGGTATACATTTATACATATTATTTAATTTTCCCTAAGTAATATGCAAAACATATTACTCTACACGTAATAGTAATACACCATTTCTACAGATTACATTTAGAGATAGACTCAGAAGTTTCATATAAAATGAAGATGCAATGAGAATTTAGAGCACAATGGGTGGAGGAAAAAAACCATTAAACTGGAAGTTGTAACTAATCAAACAAATTGAGTGATTAAAAAAATGAGAAATGATGGAGGAATCAAGAAGAGAATCAGTAACACAAAATTTGAAAAATGGAAATATGTGAGAAATTCACGGAATACAAAGAGGGAGGTCTCCCCACATTGCAATCAAATTATGTTAGGTGCGTGCACCACTAATGGGCTTTGTTTTTGCGGCTAGCCCAAACAGGCATCACCGTACCTACCCCATTCAAATAGTATATTCTCCATCAATGTTATTAAATCCGGCCCGGCCATCGACCCGGTCGGAGTACTGGATCATTGGGTCACTGGTCGGACTGGTGGGTCACTAGTCGGACCGGTTGACCGGGATATATATATATATATATATATATATGAACATGTAAATTTAATTATATTCTCCATATCTAAAATGAATTAAACAAGGTTCATTAAATAAGCTCAAAACATGAAGCATAAATAAATAAAAATGTATACTATTTCTATTTCAATTTAAATTGCAACTCAGAATTCCTATAAACATACATCTCAATGACATTGAACTCATATTTTTCAAATTCAACTACATTAAAAACGACATATGTCATTTTTACCACAAAAAAATGACATATGTTATAATCTCTTAATTTATTATTTCGCAAATTGCTTCAGTATTAAAAGTTGAAATTGGAGGTCATTGTAGAAAAATATATTAGCAAATAAAATTACAAAAAATAAAATAAAATGAGTTCTACATTTTTCTGACAAGATGAAACAATTTTGTTTATTTGTTTTTTTTTAAATGCATGACCCGTCCGGGTCACTGGGTCACCGGTTTTGACCGGGTCGATGCATAGGCGGTCCAATGCTTGACCCGAACCGGTCTGATGACCGGGTCGCCGGGTCCCGGGTCGACCTGGCCGGGTCGGGCCGAGTTTTACAACACTGCTCCCCATCACATTGAGAGAGGATCACCTGAGACTGCCTTCTCAATTTTCTTCTAAAATTGGGTAATGAAAAGAAATAAAAACTGATGAACGAACTTAAGAGGGATAAGGCTGTGTAGAAAAATTGTCCTCATTCTTATTTGTTTTTAGTCGGGGTTTAATGCTAGGAGAAAGAAATTTCAAGTGAGGTTGGCGCTGAGTTAGTGGGGTTGGATATGTGTTCGATTCCCGCTGAATGCATTCTTGGGGAGGGGGCTGAACCTTTACCCATCACTGTTCCCCCGCACTCCGGATTAGTCCCATAGCCAGCTCAAAGAGTCGAAGCTCGTGGGGATACCGGAGGGAGCCAACTCGTCTCAAAGAGATAATTAGGGTTGGGTAACTCCAAAAAAAAAAAAAAGAAATTTCAAGTTATGAGGGTTGGTTCCATTTCTCTACCACATGGGGACACGCACCAACACAGATAAATATAGAGACTGGAGAAAGAAAATTAAAAGGATGTATTGGATTGAGATTTCAAAGGATTTTAATGGATTATTTTTGGACAAAAAAATCCGTTGGTATTCGATTAAGATTTTAATGGATTGAAAAAAAGTCACGTGATATTCGATTAGGATTTTAAAGGATTATTTTAGAATCCGTTGGTATTCAATCAGGATTTAAAACAATGAAATCACAATCTCGTGGTATTCAAAAATCTGACGATTTTAATGGATCTTCTATTTGTGTGGATTTCGTGAGACTTTTTAGTGAAAAATATAAATAGGATGTCTCTCTCACAATCTCACCGTAACTCCTAAGATTTCTTGAGATTCTTCCATTGCCGTGTTTTCTTCTTCCTTTGGCAGGTTGATTTCTCGAAATTGGGTTCCGCAATGGGAGCTTCGTCAAAACTAAAAAAAAAACCATATTTTTGAGCGATTTTTGTAACACCTCGTATATATCCGGTAATGTTATCATATCATCGTATTAAGCTGCGCTTAATTAAAAATGCGGAATATCTTTTTCTTTTCATTTATGACGTCATTATCATTACCAACTTGCTTGATTAATCATTTAAATAAAACCATGCCTGTATGTAAATTGCAAAAGACAGCTAACTGAAATACCTCATTAATTGAAATAACAGATATATTTCTCTAGTCACGGAACTACAACACGTAGACCGTACCAACTAGTAGTTTATACAACTCAAGCTAAAAGTGCTAACAAAATAGTGGCATGAACAACTCCCAAGCTCACCCAAATAAGGCAACAAAGCCCAACATAAGTCTCAACTCAATAATCATAAATGACAGAAAACATAAAAGCATCCAATCCAGTCATGTCAGCATAAATATAACAACAATAATCATCAACTAAGCTCTGGCCTCCTGCCGCCAGAGGCATCAATCCCCATACTACCTGAATCTGAAATAAGCATTCCCCAAACGTGGGGTGAGATCTCTAAACAAGAAATCTCAGTAAGACAAGGGGTCCTCAAGGATCTTCCACCCCAAGCTCACTTAAATGTGCAATATAAGTTCTAAAAGAAGTATTTCAATATCAGTTCCAAAATCAGTGCAATGCAACAGATATTCATGTCATGTGTGTTATAACAATTCTACTGATCAGAGAAATGCAGGAATACGTCTATTACCCACATGAATGCAAGTCCATGCTGTACCCGCCCACAGGAATACCCCATGACATCCTGTTTAG
Organism: Gastrolobium bilobum; assembly: GCF_033153095.1. Classification (NCBI taxonomy): domain Eukaryota; kingdom Viridiplantae; phylum Streptophyta; class Magnoliopsida; order Fabales; family Fabaceae; genus Gastrolobium; species Gastrolobium bilobum. The sequence continues at coordinate 174,552 of NW_026896119.1, forward strand.
ACGGAACACCACACACATATCATATAGCATTTGCACTTAACAGTTCATTAGCATCTCAGCAAAACAATACATGAAAACACATCATGCATATAAACCATCCCCCCATGGAGTATGGTGGAACAGACAATGGCTAACCCAAGGACACGAAAGCTTACCTTGTAAGCTACCTATCCAAACCAAGAGTCCACACAAGCTCAAGGCCCACAAACAGCACAATCTCAATCTGTTCATACCATAATTAATCATCAATAATCATAGCTCAGATTACATTAAGTGATTAAGTCTTCCTTACTCGTTTTAACTCATTACATGTTGTTTCTGCAGGAAGTATTCAAATACTCCATGAGTAGTATTCGAATACTCCAGCTCTCCAGAAAGTATTCGGGTTACTTTCAATAAAGTATTCGAATACTTTTAAATATCCGAATACTTATCCCCCAGTATCCGAATACCTCAGTATCTGAATACCAAACCTCACTATATTCGAATACTTTCCAGTATTTGAATACTTCTTCAAAGGTATCCGAATACTTTTCTTCCCAGAAAAGTATCCCAATACTCCTGCAAGGAGTATTCGACTACCATGAACAAGTATTCGAATACTACACGAAAATTATTCGAATACTTCTTCAACAAAATGCAGAAATTCGAGCCAACTTCTGCATAATCCCAAATTTAAGGATCCAAAAGCGATTGGGAGTCCAATGACTCCCTAAACAGATAACCACCTACATGTTATGAACCCAAAAACACCTTTCTTTACTCAAAAGGTTAAAGCTTTACTTTTTAAAAGATTAAACAAGCTTTAAACTCCAAAAATGACAAAGAGTGATCAAGGTATATCTCCAAGAGGTTTAAACTCAGAAAAGACTCCTCCTTGGAGCCTCTAACACAGTCACACAGCTTAGACTTCTGATCACCACGAATTTGACATCACAAGATGATGTCTTTCCCCACAAGCTCACAACTTGGAACTAAAAAATGCCAACACCAAGTGACTAACCACTCAAACTCAGAAAAAAAGCCCCAACAATCCTCATAAACAGAACTCAACTCAGAAACAAGGCATCCTCACCTCCTCACCATGTACTACTAAGTGTTTACAAGTCTTAATGTGAAGAAATCCAAAGAAAAGGTGAGTTCTTGGCCCTCAAACAAGCACAAGGGTCCAAGCTCCAAGATAAGAGGCAATGGCTGAAGAGAATCAGCCCTCAAGACACTCACGTAGCAGCCAAATTATGGCCTAGGGTTTTGTGCCTTTTAGCTTAAATAGGTTCACTTAAAATAAAACACAGTATTAACATTAATAGCTACGCTTAGCATTTTAATCCGAAACTTAGGATTCTGAACCTACTCAATTTTACAAGATTTATCATATTTTTCTTATGTTCTTTGCAGCACCTTTCTGATACGCGCTTTTCATAGCCAGTATCAGTTTCTGGCACCAGTTCTCATTATTTTAACATGAAACTCGTTTTACGAGTCCTATATATTATTCTAGGAATTATCATGCACTTATTATAATTTTTTGGGATACTTTTTTGGTACGCATTTATACCGACTAGCAGAACCGGTATCTGCGCTTTTCATCAGAAAAGCGACTTTCAACATTATTACTCACTTACTATAATTATTAAAGCCTCATATTAATTATTAGGGTCAATTATGGAATTATTTCTTAATTCTCATATTTAATTAATTAAGTTCCTTAATTAACAGTGCGAGTTTTTACAATTTTCATCACAAAACAACCCAAAAACAACAAACCAGCGATATTTTAATATAATCTATCTCAAAAATAACATATTTTGGAGCCATTTTTGAGAAATTTTGGAAGATTAAAAAATGATTTTTCAAGCTTGGGTCACGATTTTTCTGGGCACCAAAACGTGTGATTTTTGTATTAAAAACAACATAAAACAGTGAAAAAATAACAGGGGAACTAAAACCTTCAGACCAATTTTCGTTTTACATCAATGAAACAATATCAATTTATAGAAAGATTGAAGCTTTTATAATATGAACCCTATATTTTGTAACAATACATTCATGAACGAAATTCCTTCACTATAGGAAACGATTTCAAACAATTTTTGTATCAATAGATAACTAAAAGCTTGTTTCTCAAAAGGCCCAAAGCAATTTAAGGTGTCAATGTATCGATTGAAAAAAATTTGAGAAATTTTCTAAACTTTCATGTAATTAAACCCAAAATTTCAGATTCGAAATTTTCTTAGAATATTCAATGAAAATATGCATATGATAATGGCTAGAAAACTCTCATCACGTAAAACAAAAACTCTAAGATTTTCAAGATCAATTGCAAAAAATTTCAAACGAAATTTTATTATGAACTTTAGGTTCTATATGCAAATTTTAAATTATTTTTATAATTAAAAAAATTGGGTCTTATAATCATACATGCATAGCTTTTATGCCAAATGAAGAAGATAATTTTCAACCCATTAGATATGTGAAAAGATGTTATTTAGTAATTTTGAATGTTTTTTAAAAATTATATTATGTTTTACTGATTGAGAAAATTAATTAGGTTTTACTTTTTTTTTTTTTGATAACATAGGTTTTACTTTTTTTTTTATTAATTTTATTGCATTTCTTTGTTTTTTTTTTTTATGGAGAAGATTATACTTACAACCTATTTTTGTTTACAATCTTTCACAACCATATCTTAACCGTTGATTTCCATCAATCAACGATTATATTTTTGCAAATCAAACTCATTAATTAATATTTAATTTGCAATGAATGATAACCGTTGATTGACGAAAATCAACGGTTAAGATATGGTTGTTGTAACACCCCGTAGTACTCTGGTTGTTAACATCATGATATTATAGCATACAAAGCGGAAGATTTTATTTAAAGATTAATAAAACGTCTTGTAAAAATATGAATAAACTTTTTCCAAAATATTTTATGAAAACATTTCTAAAAACGTTCACATGAGATACTGCGATAGCGTACATTGAAAACGTACATATACTAATTAATCCCATTAGCCAGTATTAGTGGCTATTGACTAACCAGATATGACAACAAGTGTAATGTCTCTCACCTTTTGGTAGTTGGGTCGTTTAGACTTGAGGATGTCATTGAACACTATGTCCTAGAGTTATACTTTGATTGTACAACTTTATCTGCTTTGAAATGGATAGAACAATGTACTCTTGGGTATAACTCAAAGGCATTAGTATATATGTATATGCTGATAGGAATCATAGTCCCCTACAAGGGATTAGTCATTCAAAAAATTGGTAAGGCTTGGATTACTTCTATTAGGCTCATGAATTTGTGCATAGTAAGGGATTATAAAGAGTCATGTATCTGCCTTAGAGTTTATAAAAGAAGGCTCCTAGTTATGTGAAAAGCTTCACTTAGTCACTCAAGAGAGATTATTCTCTATCCTTGCTCTTGTTTAAATATGAACAATGATATAAGGGATGATGCGGGCAAGGTACCCAAATTAGAAAATGTAAATCACTTGATCAACTCAATTAGTTCTGATGTTGTAGTGGAGGCAATCTTGTTCAGGTTTATCCAAAAAGAGAGCATTGCTAGTATCTTATGTGGTCATTAAATAATTGGGCTTTGTTGTGAAATCGGCAAGTATACCGTTCGTTTCAAGTAATAAAAGTGATAAGTAAGATATCGTCCCCTCGAGGATTAATGCACTAATAATTAATTTTAAGTATTCCCTTTTTAATTGGAAGAAAAGAATTGATTTGATTGTGAAAGTGATTTGTTATTGTAATTAAAAAAATAGAATCTTAAAAACAATAATATTTAAAAGCATGCAAGAAAAGATCAAGAACGTCACGGAAAATATGCGTTATGAAGAATTGTAAAAAGACTGTAGCCAGGATGCACTTCACCTCCGATCCTCCTTATATTCCTATATTGTATTTTATAATTAACTAATTTGTTTGCTCAGACAATTCATTATTTTCCTATAAATTAGTTGAACCCTAATGTCTTAGAGATTTCAACCCTTTAACCCAATTAGAATCCTAGTGTCCTAGTAATTTCTCTTGAATCAAGCATTAAGAAAATGAATTAAAAGTCTGCAATCTATGTAAGCCTATGTCTAGGTCATGCACAAATTGTTATTCTACCCTTGTCCAGATTAAAACCCCAATATGTCTATTGTGAGCCCTAACCCTCAAAGTCCTATAATTAGAGTGATCAGTTCTAATAAGGATATGGAAAAATTAACACAAGCAGAATAAAACAAACTAACTAATTAACTTATAAAAATAATACAGAAAATATAAAGGATTCACATTGGGTCCGTGATCCCAACTACAAAAGAAAACTAGCCAGACATATCTAGCTTTAACAAATTAAAATCATAAAAAGAATTCATAACAAAGAAAGAAAAGAAAAAGATGAAGAAGAAAGATCAATGGTCTTCAATCTTCAAGTTCTCCGGAATCCTGATCTCAGCGTGAGTCTCCTCTTCTGATTATTGCTGCCTCTGTCGAATAGTCCTTTGAGTTTCCAAGAGATGCCTTTTTATAGGGATGAAAACCATATCTTTTAATTTTCCATCATATCTTCAATGAAATCTTCACTATAATCTCAAATCATATCTTTGATTCAATTCTTCAAATCTACCCCTTTTAATTTAATGGAAAACTTTCCTTAAAAATATTCAACGAAGATTTGATAAGATCTTGAATGATTCAGAAATCCAAAGCAATCTACTTGATCTCTCCAATTTATTTCTTTATTGAGTTGAATTTACTGCAAAATATCAGAAATCTTATGAGAATATTATTAAGAATAAAATAATAATTTAATTATAATTCTCATAAATTTTAATTACTTTTAAATCAATTTCATGCTTATATTGACCCTTAATATATAATAAATTAGAGACTCGTCAACAATTCCCAGATTTAGACATTGTTGTCCTCAGCAATAAACTAGAATAAACACTATGAAGCAGGAATGTAACCTTGTGAGAAAAGACACATAAAATTCAAGCATAACATTGCATCAAAACAAATAATTTAGAGCACAAGCTCATGAGAGTACTATGCTAAGCATGAATGATTTTCAGTGTTGAGAATTTCAAACAAGTCTTTTCAGTTTCAGAAAGGAAATTAGAATCTAACTTGAATACCCCTCACTAAGATAAACAATACACCCATCACTCAAGTGTTTGGGGTATAATCTCTCAATCCATCAGTGTAATGGCACTACCATAGGTTTGATCTTATTCTCAAATTCCTAAAGATGAGAAACATAAATAACATGCAAAAATTGATCAAAAGGTCTTTTTAGGGTTGTAACGTGGCTTGGTTTAGGGGTAGGAATATTTGGAAAGTAGCTAATTTTATTGTGTGAGATTGAAACACATTTGATTTTTTCAAGGTCTAGTCAACTCTCAAACAATATTTCACTACTTCTTCCTTTTAATTCAAGATTTTTATTCCTTTTTGCACCACCTTTTTCTTCTTGCTACTTGTTGGGTGGTTTGCTGATGGTGGAAAAATATAAGTTCTGATGGGGGACGTTCCTCTGTTCTATATTAGCAACAGAAAACAAGTTTGTTCCCCTGCTTCCAACCCAAGTGCACAAGTGCACGCATCAAGTAATAATGGGTGTATTAAGGCTCAAATTATCGTTCCCACGAGGATAGAACTCTAAATATAGTCTTAAACTATTTTATAAAGAATGAAAATGAGAAGAAAAGTTAGTGAATGAACTGTCTGGTCAAACGTTCCCTACTGTCTTGACAACGTTCCTCAGGAACAGTAAGTTCAGTCTGATGGCAAACAATTGCTCGCTGCGTTATATATGTGATCCTTCCTGTTTAAAAGAAGGTGTGATAATAATCATTGTAAATACAAGATTGAACAAAGTAAAATTAATAAAGCAGTAATAACTATAATCAAGAGACAACAAGATGGATGGTTTTAAAAACAGTTTGACAGAAGGAACAGATTCACTGCTCCATTCTTAAATAGCTATTTTCTCTGCTCAAAACTTAGCACATTTTGGCTTTGTCCCAATTTCTTAACTGCCAACTCTGATTCCTCAGCTCATGGACTGGATGGCTCACAAGTTTCCATATTTCTATGGCTCCCTTGACTCCAATAGGTACTTAGTACAGAACCTTAAAATGGACGAAGTCTCCCCTTATTCCTAAGGTGATCAATAGTGTTTTTGCTATAACACTACCTTCCCCCTATGGCTAAGCTGTCTGAAATCCCTTCCTTAAGGAAGTTTCTTTCTCAGTATGTGTTCAATTTCCATTGATACACAATGAATATAGCTTACTTAGCCAGATAAATACAAAAAGCTTTCGAAAATAATTCTTTAAGAGTTTTGCAGTTCATCCGTTTCACAGATATCTCAACCCATGGCTGATATTTTAAACATAATTATTCCAAACTGAAGTCCCATAGACCCGAGATTCAGATTAGAGATAACGAATGGAACGAAAAGAAGAAACACTTATATTAAATTGAAAGAAAGTTTACAAAAAAACATAAAAATGGAGAAGATGGTTTGATGCTCGTGAGGAGTCTTAAGGGATGATACAGAACAAGGAAAAAGGGTTGTCACTTAACTATAGTTACAACTATACAAAATTAAACTACTAACTACTACTAGGTGATCTCTTCTTTTAGGACTTCAATCCCTCTAGATTTCGATGATGTTTTTGTGTTTGGGACATCCTATTTATAGGCAGAAGAGTGTGTGGCAGCCTTGTAAATCCTTTGGAGTTGGTTTCTTGAATGAAGGGACGGGGAGGTGCAACAGTGTTTAGAAGTTTTACAAATTGCTTGATGGGACAGTTATTGTTGATGATTAGTCATTTTCTTGCAGTCCCCCATGCCTTGCTTTCTTCTTAGACAATGAGAACTCTTGATTCTCTGCTGTTCACGTTTCCTGGTGCTTGTGGTGCACCGCCTTTGCTTTTAGAAGACATTGTTTTAACGTTTCTTGCAAAATGGACAGAAGCATTAAAGGAGTGAAGCAAGTGCATTAAATACTCTCAATCTGTTCCCCTTTTAATATATTTTAAAGGAATACGTCACCATCCGTTCCCCCACTGTGTTTTTGTCACAAATGTGTAAAACAAGTGATTTTCATGCTGAAGTTGCTCATCAGATGAGGGAACGTATGGTATTTTGCCATCAAAATGGGCTTAGATGGGAACGAATTTACGTCCCATCAAACACCCCAAAACTAAACTGTTGGTTGTCCTCAAACAAATCAGAAATATTGTATTAGGCTGCTCAATTTCAAAGAATAGCTCAACAAAAAGAAACTTGAGCCAGTGAGCAATCATAGACTTTTCAAAAAATAAGCTACTCTCCATAGGTAACAAGTAAGAAGAACTTGTTCCAAGGTAAGTGAAGGTTGATGATCTTCTGTCTCACTATCACTCAGGGTTTGGTGTTTGCTCTGTCCATTCCTGGATGTGATTCTTCAAAACTTGCTTTTCTGTTGCTTTCTTATGAAGTGCAGATGTCTTCCCTTCCAAGAATCTTTTGATAGGTGGGTTTATGGAGGTGTGAAAGAATGGTGGTCTTAAATGTGGGGTCAAGGAACGTTTACCTTTGTGCCTTTGAACTTGACTTTTTCTGTTTGAGGGAACACCTTTTCTTGTACCTTTTCTTCCCTTGAAGGAAGGTTTTCTGGTATTTTTTTCTGAATTCTTTTGAATGGTTGTTCCCTTTTTCTTTGTTTTTCTTTCTTTTGTCCTTTTTGTTCATTTTTGAATCTGTTCCTTGTCCTTTTGGATTGACCTGGTGATGTATTATAATTGGAGTGGAGGTGAGTGTGTGGTTCTGTTTTGTTTATATGAGAGGAAGTGAGTGTATGGTTGGTTAATCCTTGGCAGTGGACTCCATCTGTTCTTCAGCAGTACTTACAGCATCAAGGCAAGTTTAGAAGTTTCATTGTGGTTACACCTCATGAACACTCTCATAAGTATGTGTTTGGCCTTTTTCTGTTCCTTACCAGCTTTAGTTCACACAGATCAGCTTCCCTAAAAAATCTGAAGATTAAATTCTCTGCACTTTTCCTATTTCAAGCACTCAGAGAAAGAATAAGAATGATTAGTCAGTGACTTTGTGTTTCATGTTTGTTGGCTATTCAAAATTGCACAGCCTTAATACTATAACTGAGATGTATGTACCAAACAGTTTGATCAAAGAGTATTTTTCATTGCAAAAAGAATATTTACAAGGGAACGGAAAGGGAAATGACATAAACAATACTGAAAAATAAACTAGAATTTAAACAAGTAGGAGGGTTTTCTCCTTTTCATTGGGGACGTCTCTTGTCCAAGGTGGTGTCCTTTGGTGCACCCTCAGCTTCTTTAGCCTCATCAATTTCCTCTTGCATAAGTGGTCTTCTCCTGATCTGATCTCTTAGTCTTCTTATTTCAGCCTCAGGGAGCCATTTCTTAGCATCCTTCAGTAGATCACTGATTATTGCAACAAGGTAATTGATGGAGGACCTCATCATTGTCCTGCCAGTGCGAATGTGGATAATCTGCTTTTCAACATCTAGCAACCTCATCTCCAATTGATAGATTCTCCTCTCTAAAAATGTTCCAAAGGCCCTCATGGCTTCTTTGTTTTCTTTTCATTCCTCACAATGTTTGAGGAGGAGCTTATTGAGTAGGAGTTCTGCTATGAGGTTATGCAGGGAGTTAGAAAGTATAAGAGAGTCAGATGCCCTTTTGATTTCTCCTTTGACAGCTTGGAGTGTTGATGCGTAAGAGGCAGCACTGGTATCCTTGATGGTTGTTTTGATGGTGCTGAGTTGTTGTTCTCTTTCTTCCTTCTATTGTTCCTGAAATGTGTTGAAGGAATAAGAAAGTTGATTCAATCCGTCCTTTAGAGCCTTCATCTCATCATTGGTGCTTGTCATATCAATTTGAGGAACATATTGCTTTGCTGGCAGCAGCTTTTCTATCCTTTTCCCTAACATTTCAAAAATTTCAGCAATCCCAATTTGTGACTTCTTTTTAGTTGGGAGGGGAGTTGCTGGAATGGAGGGGGAGGATATCTGTTGGCTTGGTTGGCTGCTACCAACAACAGGAGGTACATCAGGTGTTGGTCTGGGCTCATCCTCTGGTGGTCTGGAAGATGAAGGCATTGCTCCAGTGTCGTCCTCCATCAATGGGGGAACTACCACACCTTCTTCTTCTGCCAAAGCCCTAGCAAAAGCTTCGTCCCCAGAAGTGTCAGGATTGTTGAGAGGATAAGAAAGAGGGCCTCCCAGGTTGATTTTCCTGGGCCCTAATGGCTTTTTCTTTTTCTTAGGGGATTCCAAAAGAATCCCCTTTCCTCTGTCATTTTTCTTTTGTGGTTGAGCTTCTTGCTCAACCACTGGTGTTTCTGCAGCAGGTGCTGCTCCTTTTTATGTTCTCCCCTCTCTTTGTTGTTTCCTGGAAGAAGGTTAAGGGATAGATGGTGAAGAGTGAGCAGGTGGTGATGATGGGGGCGGAATGTCAGAGAATGTAGTGTCTAAACTGCTTGGGGACGTCTCCTTAGCAGCTGGTTTGGATGCTGACGTTCTCCCAGCCTTCAGCCTTTTTGCCAAAGGCTCATTGTCATCACGTTCTTCCTCTTTATCAGAGAGGGTGATGAGCTTTTCAGAGGATGCTCCCTCTGGCCTTTTGCTGCTGAAGACTCTCTTCAGCCTTTGACTGGAACGTTCCCCCTTTCTTGGGGGAGCTTTGGCAGGGGATTTCTTCTTGCCCTGTTTGCCTTTAGTAACAACAGGGGTATCCTTTTTAACCTTGGTGGGAAGGGGAACAGTTCTTCTTGGTGGTATGTGGGCAGAAGTGGTGGATTTTGAAGGAGTGGTTTTGGAGGTTTTCTTCTGAGGGGCCACAGGGGCTTCCTCATCATCATCACTGGTGGCAATGCGTCTGAGGTCTTCAGGAATTGGCTGAGTGGTATCAATGTAAGTGCTTTTCAGATTGCTCCAGGTCTTGCCATCGATGACAGATGCCATCCTTGTCTTGTTGTCCTTGTGGGCCTCTACACCAGCTCTCAAACAGAGCTTTGTAATTAGGCAGGGGAGGCAGATAGTGGTCCTTCTTATCTTCCTCTTCAAGCTGCCATAAATGAGGGGTACTGCATCAAAAAGAGTGTTCTTCATGATGCAATAGATTTGAACTTGGAGTGCCCACTTGGCAGTGGCCTCATGAGTGGAGGGAGAGAGGTTGGAATTGGCAAATAATGCCCAAAGTATGGCTTCGTCCCTCATGCTTCCCTTGCATAGGGCTTCTTTGGTATAGGTGGGGTTCGAGATGGCTATTGTCCCCAGCAAGTCCCCCAAGAATGTGGAGACTTCCTTACTGTCTATAAACTCTTGGTATAGACAGTTGGGAATTGTGGGTAAGTAGAGTACCTCTTTGATAGCAATGGGGGAAAATAATACTTGTTTTCCCCTCACTGTGATCACATCAGTGGAGTCATCTAGAGGCAACCTCCTTGTCTGGTATAGAAATTCTCCCACCATTGAGACATTCATCTCTCTTTCATCAGTGGCAAAACGAATCCACTTGAGCCTGGTCAAGGCTTTCTTTACAAATGGAGGTAAAACAATTTTGTCCTGCTGCAGGGATATATTTTTTTTTGGGTACAGATGGATGGTGGGTTCAGTGAGCTCAGGTTCCTGGCCACGGCTGGCCACAGGAGTCACTGTATTACTGAGAGTTTGGTCATCTTTAACAGAAAGGAGGTTAGGGCACAATGCAGAAGGAGGACAAAAGTTTCTAAGTTAATGGGAAGTAGTAAAGCTTGAAGGAAGGAAGAGATGAGTTCAAATAGACAATGGAGGAGGGAAAATGGAGAGTTTTCTGGGACATGGAGGTTAAGGAAAGGAGGTGGAGTGGGTAGTGGAATGGGGACATTACAGAACGAGTGGTCAGAAGTTGATGGTTTGTAACTGATGATGATGAGTGTGAGGAGGTGGAACGATTTAGGTCAGAATACGTGGGAGAGAGGGAAAAGAGGTTCAGTTGTCTTAATGGGTGAGGAGACGGTTGCTTTTTCTGAGTACGTTTTCAAGATTTGCAATAAGTGCAAATTTAATATGGCTGCGTACCTTGTGAGTTACTCAGCAAGGACAGGTGTCCCAGTCACTCTTATCTCTTAACCCAGGGAACATTCCCTTTGTCTTTTCCTAAATAAATAATAAAAATGCAATAAAGATGCTAATTACTTGAAATATGAATCTAACCTAATAAGGAAAAAGGGAACGTAAAGCCTAACTAATTACTTATTTACTACTGTTTATAACAATTTTTGAAATATATATATATATATATATATATATATATATATATTTAAAAGAAGAATTGGTATTATGTGGTTAGTGGCCACCCCAAAACTACGTTCCTGGAACGGAACGTACATTATTTGGACTTTGGAGTGGAACATTATACGCTCCCTCCTTTTGGGAGCTATGTGGTTAAGAGTAACCACCCCAAAACTTTGCTCTTTGTCAGAGAGCAAATGAATACACTGAATTGCGTCCTAGTCAGCGCTTAGTTTAATGTCTTTAGCTAGATATGATACTTACCTTTCAGGTGGATTCAAAAGTGGTTGAGGGAACTTCAGTGTCCCCTGGTAGTGATCCTGGAGCTCTTGTATTGAGACTGGCAGTAATCTGTCCCAGATGGGACTCAATGTTCCTGACCACTGCATCATTCCTGGTGACATATTATTTGACATAGTTTTCCAGGGTGTTGATGTGTTGGTCTTCTCTGTGGAACGACACATGATTGTTTCTTCTTGGTTGTTCAAACGTTCCACTGCTGCTGCCTTGCTGGTACTGCTGCTGCTGAATGTTGAATGGTCTGTGGTTCATGGGTGGCCTCCATTGGGGATTATGGTTCTGATCTTTGGTGATAGTTCCTCCAGGATTTGAATTGGTGTTGCGTCCTGCTTGTTGATTGTCTTTGGTGAAGTTCCTGTTGCCAAAATTTTCTGCATAACACACCAATGCAATAGATGGGAAGTCTGTTGAGTCATGCAGGTCACCACAGGCTGAACATAGTTCACTTTCAGCTGCTGTGAGTTGTAAGACTTCTGTAAGAACCCGCACCGTTAATTAAGGAAGTTAATTAAATAATTAGCAAAAATTAGGAAATAATTCCATAATTGACCCTAATAATTATTATGAGGCTTAAATAATTATGGTAAGTGATTAATAATGCTGAAAGTCGCTTTTCTGACGAAAAGTGCAGGTACCGGTTCTGCTACTCGGTATAAATGCGTACCGATGAAGTATCCCGGAAAATTAAAATAAGTGCATGAATATTCCTAGAATAATATGTAGGACTATGATTTCAAGTTTCAAGTTAAAATAATGAGATCGGGTGCCAGAACTGATAATGGCTATGGAAAAGCGCGTACCGGAGAGGTGCTGCGAAAAATAAAATAAAAATATGACAAATCTTAGAAAAATGAGTAGGTTCAGAATCCTAAGTTTGGAATTAAAATGCTAAGCGTAGCAATTAATGATAATACTGTGTGTTTAATTCTTAAGTGGCTATATATATGACTTTTGGGCCCAAAACCCTAGGCCATATCAGTTGCTACGTGAACACCGTGCCTCCCACTTCTGACTTGGTGTCTTCTTCCCTTGCCACCATCATTTCTTCATTGGAAAACCACCAAATGGTCATCTTTTCTCTTGATTCTTCCTTGTAAACACTTAGTAGTTGTGTTGGGATGAGTGAGGGGCTTGTTTTCTGAGTGGAAATCTCTGTTTGGTGAGGTTGTTGCGGCTGACTTCTTGGTGGGAGACTTTGGAGCCATTGTAATGGCATTTTGTGCTTCAAGGTGTGACCTTTGAAGAGGAAAGACCCTCCTTGGTGTGCCATTTTCGTGCACATTGATACCAGAACCTTGAGGAGCTGTGTGAGCTCCAAGAGCACCTTTGGTTTGCTGTTTGGAACCTAGGGTAACTGTCACCACCTTTGATCATGATTTTTCCGAGTTAAAAATGGAGTCTTGGTATGTAATATATTAACATGAAGTAACCAACACGTATGTGAACCTGTATATGCCTAAAAATGGATCTTTGGACATATAATGATGGTAAAAGTTGGACCTTTGAGTGATATCTTCGCGAAAATGCAGAACTGCATTCTGTCGCGAAATATCCGATATGATATCCAAATATTGGTATCCGGATATGGGGTCTTGTGATATCCGAATATGAATATCCGGATATGATATCCGGATATGGGATATCCGGATATGTCCTCGACATATATCCGAATATTCTGGGTTTACGTGAAAAGTAACGGTACTGTTCATACAGAACTGAGTTATGGGTTTGTGGACCCTAGTTTGTGGAAGTTGAACTTCTGTAATGACTAAGTTAAGTCAGAATCAAGGGATTAAGGGCTTGTGGCTTTGTGAGAAGCCTTAAGACATGAAACGTAAAAGAGAAGCGTTGTCTTGATGTTTATGCTTATGAGCTATGGTTATTGATATGATTGCTGGTCCCAAATCAGATTGTGATTCTGTTGTGTTGGGCTTTGAGCTTTGATTGGACTCTTGGCATTGGATTGTTAGCTTGCAAGGTAAGCTTCCGTGTCCTCAGTTTAGCCATTGTTTGTTCCACCATATCCAATGGGGGATGGTTTATATGCATGACGTGTTTTCATGTACTAAATGCTATGGAGCTATTAAGTGCAAACTGCTTATGATATGTATGTGATGTTTCGCCTAGCTAGGAAGCCATGGGGTGGTACTGGGGGCGGGTACAGCATGGGCTGGTATTATGTGGGTAATAGACGTATTCCTGCATTTCGCTGATCAGTAGAATTGTTAGAACACACATGACATGATTATCTGCTGCATTGCACTGATTTTGGAACTTATACTGGTATCTGTTTTTAGAATTTATATTGCACATGTAAGTTAGCTTGGGGTGGAAGATCCTTGAAGACCCCTTGTCTTACTGAGATTTCTGCTTAGAGATCTCACCCCACGTTTGGGGCACATATTTCAGGTTCAGGTAATGCGGGGGTTGAGACCTCTACCGGCAGGAGGCCGGAGCTTAGCTGGTTATATGCTGTTATGCTGCTTATGTTGGATGCTGGATATTGACTGTTGCCTTTTATGCTTTTAGCTTCATGATGTTATTGTTGAGACTATTGTGGGGCTTTGTTGCCTTAGTTGGTGAGCATGGGGATTGTCCATGCCACTTTGACTTGACTTTATGTTTAGTTGTTTCTAGTTGTAATTCATAATGTATCAGGATATTGTCCGGACTACATGTTGTAGATCCGTGACTTAGATACTCACATCTATGTTATGAGGTATTTCAGGTAGTTGTTGGATTGCAATCACATACATGCGATATTTTGTAATTGGATTTTAATAATCAACTTGGCTAAGTATAATGACGTCATAATTGAATAGAAAAAGATATTTCGCATTTTTAAATTAAGCGTGGCTTAATACGATGACATGATAACAAACCGGGTTAACACGGGGTGTTACATTTTATGGTATCAGAGCACTTTCTAGGGAAAAGCCTGTATGTATTGCAATAACTAGGATGCTTGGTTGTGTCTTGTCTTGTGTGTTTGCTCCATTGAGTGTTATTATGATAATGCATATGTGATCATATTGCGTGGGCCTAATCAACTCATAATTTGTGTAACTTGTGCAGAGTCATAGTAATACCCAGGAGAACTCGCGAGACCGCTGAGGGTCAACCCGACCCGATCCTGACTGCATTAGCTGAGATGCAAGAGGCCGCTAGATTGGCCAACATGGCAATGATGGACGCCGCTCGTGAGGCAAACCAGAAGGCCACGGAGGATGCTCTTGAGGTGAACCGGCTGGCGAACATGACCATGATGAGGGTCATGTTGGAGGAGATAAGGGCTGGTCCTGCTGTTGGTCAGTTCCCTCTGCCACCACCTCCACCGCCACCACCGCCGCCTCCACCTAGTCTGCAGGATGAGAGTCAGAGCCAGATTGAGGGCACTGGTCACTTGATTGGGGTGATGGAACCCTTTGTAGAGCCTACTGAAGATAGAGATGTGATTGATCACCGGCTTAATGCTTTTCACAAGCATAACCCACCTACTTTTGATGGATCTTACGATCCTATTGCTGCGGCTAGATGGCTACAGGCGCTGGATAAGATCTTTTGGGTCATGCAGTGTACAGATCCGCAGAAGCTGATGTTCGCGACCTACATGCTGGAGGGCGACGCACATGAGTGGTGGACGAACACCTCTCATGCTTTTGAGATGCAGGGTCATGTTATGACATGGCCATTCTTTGAGGATTGCTTCCTTGGGAGATATTTTCCTTACGATGCGCAGGAGCAGAAACAAGGAGAGTTCGACGGGTTGGTGCAGGGCTCGTTGTCTGTTGACGAGTACCTGACCAAGTTCAATGAGCTGGTGAAATTTGCGCACTTTCGGATGGAGAGGCCTACTCCGATCTTCTTGGCCGCTAAGTTCCGCAGGGGACTTAGTGAGGACATTGCTGGTTACCTCGCTGGTTCTGCTTTGAGAGACTTTGGGACACTGGTGCAGTAGTGTCGAGATATCGAGGATTTCTGCAACTCGAGTAAGGCTAAGAGGGCTGATGGGACGTAAATTCGTTCCCATCTAAGCCCATTTTGATGGCAAAATACCATACGTTCCCTCATCGGATAAGCAACTTCAGCATGAAAATCACTTGTTTTACACATTTGTGACAAAAACACTGTGGGGGAACAGATGGTAACGTATTCATTTAAAATATATTAAAAGGAGAACGGACTGAGACGCATTTAATGTACCTGCTCCATTCATTTAATGCTTCTGTACACTTTGCAAGTAACGTAGAGTTAAAGACTTCTAAAAAGCAAGGCGGTGCACCAACTGAGCAGCTGAAAACGTGAATAGCAGAAATCAAGAGTTCTCATTGGCTGAAGGGAATTACAGTCTTGCCACTCTCCTTCCATCTATAAATAGGACCTCCCTCACACAAAAACATCATCGAATCCTGGAGGGTTTGCAGTCCGAAAAGAAGAGATCACTTAGTAGTAGTTAGTAACTTAGTTTAATTTTCAGCTTTAATTATAGTTAAGCGACAACCCCTCTTCCCTTCTCTGTAAACAACCATCAAGACTCTTCACGAGCAATTACCCATCTTTCTCCATTTTTCGTTTCTTTTTGTAAACTGTCTTTTAAATTAATATAAGTGTTTTTCTCTTCATTCCAATCGTTATCTCTTGACTGAATCTCAGGTCTATGTGATCTCAGTTGAGAATAATTATGCTTAAACTATCAGCCATGAGCTGAATTATTTGTGAAACGGGTAAACTGTGAAACTCTTAAAGAACTGTTTTCAAAACTCTTGACCGAAGCTTTTTGTATTTCTTTGGCTGAGTAAGCTATATTTATTGTGCGCCAATGAAAATTGGGTACATACTGAGAAAGGAACTTCCATAAGGAAGGGATTTCAGACAGCTTAGCCATTAGGGGAAGGTAGATGTCATGGCAAAAACGCTACTGGTCACCTTAGGAATAAGGGGGCCAGCTCGTCCATTTTAAGGTTCTGAACTAAGTACCTGTTGGAGTCAAGGGAGCCATAGGAATATGGAAACTTGTGAGCCATCTAGACCATGTGCTGAGGAATCAGAGTTGGCAGGAAAAGAAACTGGGACAAAGCCAAAATGTGCTAAGTCTTGAGCAGAGAAAACAACCCCTTTAAGAGTGAAGCAGTGAATTCGTTCCTTATGTTAAACTGTTTTAACCACCACCCTGTTGTCTCTTGATTATAGTTATTTCTGTTTTATTAGTTTTATTTTATTTTATCTAGTACTTATAAAAACTCCAATGATTGTTATCTCACATTCTTCTAAACAGGAAGGATCACATACATAACACAGCGAGCAACTGTTTGCCATCAGATTGAACCTACTGTTCTTGAGGAACGTTGTCAAGACAGTAGAGAACGTTTGACCAGACAGTTCATTTACTAACTTTTCTTCTCATTTTCACTCTTTATAAATAGTGATAAAACAATAATTAGCACTCTATCCTTGTGGGAACAATAATTTGGGCATTAATACTCCCTTTATCACTTGATGCGTGCACTTGCGCACTTGGGTTGGAATTAAGGGAACGAATCTATGTTCTGCAAGAACAGAAGAACGTCCCCTATCAGAACTTATATTTTTCCACCATCAGTAAACCACCCAACAAGTTTTTGGCGCCGTTGATAACTCATATTTTATTACACTTATTTGTTACTCTTGATTAGTATTTTTAGGATTTATTTGAATAAAATAATGATGTTTTGAGTTAATTTACATTTTTAGTTTTTGATTGGGTTTAATTTATTTTCGTCATAATTTTTCAGCTTTACGTTACTTCTATATTTTTGCCATATCTTGCACCACAGTTGTCGGATTGACTCCGTTCTTGATGTGTTTTTCTGATAACACAGAGGGCTACAATTCCTATGAAGAGCTCGAACCCCAATTCGGATTGGAAGCTAGTCGATTTCTTGCGCCAAGTCGGACACATTTTGCTGAAGTTTTATTTTATTTTATTTCGTATTTTAGACATATGGGCCGGTCAGAACTAAACCCTAACCCGCTTTGGGTAGGGATATATGACGGAAGAGTAGTAAACATTGGATTCATTCTGTAATTTTCGAAATTGAGGATCAAAGTATTTTCTCTGAAGCGTTCTTCGCGTTCTTCATCTTTTTCTTCTTCTTCTTTTTATTTTAATCATGATTACCTTAGCCATGCGAGGCTAAGAACCTTTTAATCAACCTAAGGGTAACAAATTCCACTGATTGGTCTTGACGGTCTGCGCTTTATTTTAAATCAGTCTCGTTTCCCTTCCCAACTCAGATTGATATCGTGCGATCGTGGATATTCAATCTGAGGATCGCGATTGCGATTATGGAAAGAGATTAATCATCAGATTTGATGATTAGGTTGATTGACTCTATGACCTTAAATCAAGCGGACTGATACTCTGCGATTGTATGAGTAGAAGCACTGTATTTGATCAAATGCTAAGCGATCGCTTAGAGAGGGTTGTCAATTGGAAATAAGGATTCTGATTCGATTGACAAATCAATCACGATTCTGATATCTTCTTATCCGAGGAAAGACTTCCATGGAACCCAAACCTTAGATTGGTTATTTTTAATTACGAATTTTAAATCCAATTTCATATTCTGCCTTTTAAATTATTCAACCAAAATTCAAAACCCCCCCTTTTAATTTATGTTTTGATAAACGATTTTTACCCAAGCAATTTCCTTGAGAGAGACGACTTAGGGTTTCCACTCTACTACAAATTTTTTATAAACCTGATTTAATTAATTTGTGCGAGTTCGACAGCTCGTGTCAAATTTGGCGCCGTTGCCGGGGAAATTGCATCGGTCTAAATCGTTTTCTGATTCTTGATCATTTTTTTTCTTTAATTTTCGTTTTTCTTTAAAATAAAAATAAAAATAAAATCGAAAAAAAAATTCATTTATTTTTGCGCATCTGTCCTTGTTTATGCGTTTGCGCTCATTTGTGTTTCTGATTCCGATTTCTGCACCTTTGATTCTGCATCGGAATTTGATTCTACAGATGCATCTTTTCTCAGTTTTTGCTTTTTCTGCATTACGGTTTACGTTTTGGGCAAATTTGGGAAAATCGGTAAAACTTCAGTTTGAGATATTGGCTCTGGGAGTTCTATTCCCAAAATAATTCGACCTTCTGAGCATAAATCACACCCTAAAAGGGTGTGAGGTGACCCTTAATTTTGCCAAATTCTGTTGTTTACTAACCGTTTTTGCCGTTTCTTTGTCGTTTAAGGACATATCAGGTATTTCTGAACTTGTTCAACTTGCTCTGATCGCTCTGAAAATTGGTGACCTGAAGAAGAAGATGATCCCTGTCAAAAAACGTGGGGCTATGCCCCACGAATCAGGCCCTAGTTTTGCCGAATTCGTTTGTTTAGTATTTTATTTTATTTTTCGAAAAAAATTTATTTGATTTTTGAGTCCGTGGGGTCATTTAGAGTTTAGAAGAGTTGGTCTCATATCATTCTGAGTTCATTTAGTATTTTTAGTAGATTTATTTTTTCTTCTGTTTGCTATGAATCCAATTTTTCACCCTACATATGCTTGTCCTTCCTTTCCAGACAGCGGTTTCCAAGTTGATCAGTCTGTTGCTGCAGTTTTTCCTGGAAAGCCACAGTACCACCAGCAACAGCAGCAAAACAATCCCTTCTCCAATATATATAATCCTGGCTGGAAAAATCATCCCAATCTCAAATGGAGCCAGAATTTGCAAAGTGCACCATTCCAGCAGAATCGGCAAAGTGCACCATTCCAGCAGAGGCAGCAGTTTGTA
The DNA here is from genome assembly GCF_033153095.1 of Gastrolobium bilobum. Taxonomy (NCBI): domain Eukaryota; kingdom Viridiplantae; phylum Streptophyta; class Magnoliopsida; order Fabales; family Fabaceae; genus Gastrolobium; species Gastrolobium bilobum. Next base: position 193,947 of record NW_026896119.1, read on the forward strand.
CCTTCACAACAGAGGCACAGTTTTCAACAATTTGCACCTCCACAGCCAATGCAGCAGCAGCAAATGCAACAGCCACCAGTGCACCAGCAAGCTAGTAGCAATGGCCCTTCTTTGGAGGATTTAGTGAAGCAGATGGCATCTAACAATCTGCAGTTCCAGCAGATTACTGAGTCTTCCCTCCAGAATCTGCAAACACAGATTGGCCAACTTGCAACGTCAATGAGTCAAAATCAACAAGCAAGTGGCAGCTCCCTTCCATCCCAAACAGTTCCAAATCCAAAAGGAAGCGAAAATGTGAGTGCTATTACTCTGCGGTCTGGCAAGCATATGGAGGACCTAAACCACACTGCTGCTGAGTCATCTAAGGGAAGTGACACTAGCACCAAGAAGCAGAGCACTGATACATCTGATCATCCTGTTTTCTGCATTGATGTGATAAATGAAGTTGTTGAGGATTTTTCTCCTGAATTCCTTGCTGATTTTTCTGATTTTTCATCTATTCATGGTTCTGATTTCAGTGATTGTAGTGATAGTCAAGAGTGCATTGTGTGTGCTGAAATAGCATCACATCTTTCTGGTTTTAACGATGCACTTATTGATGAATCTGATTCTGAGTGCGAATCTGCATTATCTGAATTGCCTGCTGATATTTTTGATGATCCTAATTCTGTTTCTGAGAATTTGTTTACAGGCATAGCTGCTGACTTGTTTTCTGCAGAATTTGCACTCGCTAGACTTCTCCCACCCACTGAGCAGCCACCTAAGTTGGAACTAAAGGTTCTGCCTGACCATCTGAAGTATTCATATCTGGAGGAAAATGAACAGTTACATGTGATAGTGGCCAAAAACCTTCTACCTGAGCAGGAGGAAAAGCTTTTAACATTGCTGAAAGTAAGTAAGAAGGCAATTGGATGGACTTTAGCAGATAATGTGGAAATCAGCCCTTCCATGTTCATGCACCGCATTTTGCTTGAAGAAAGTGTTAAACCAGTGAGGAAGAAATCAAGCTACTTGATGCTGTTTATTCTCCTTAGGGAGTTTAGGGAGTTCTCTTCCTTCTTTTTCTTTTCTTTCTGTTATTTGCATTTTTATTTTTCTTTTCCTTTCTTTCTTTTAGTTTATGATTTTTCATAGGTAGATTTTCCTTTTCTTTCTGGTAATTATTAAGTGGTACATGGATATACTTAAATCACAGGGTTTGATAGAAATTTCTGCTTAGGCTTAGTTCTTGATTCTTGAATTGCATTACTTGCTGCTTGATACTGTGCTGCTGATTGCATGATGTGGTATACCCTTGTGAGGTTTTTGAGCCTGTAGACATGGTCTTTCTCTGTAGGCCAGTTTTTCTTTCTTGTGTGATTCTGCTCTTGATTGTTGTCCTCTAGAACTTGCTCTTGTTCTTTTTGAAACTGCATTTTTCACTTGCATGCATGAATATGATTGAGGCATTCTTTCTTTCTTTACCCACTTTAGCCAGATAGCCATCCCTTATATTATTATCCCTTACTGAGTCCTTTTGAGCCTTTATATCCTTTATTTCTTAAGCCGCATTACAAGCCTAAGTGAAAAACCAATTAATTCCACTCCCTGGAGTTTTACTGAGCATTGGTTTCATTTTGATGTTGTGTTTAAGTGTGAGGGTTTGCCCGAGACGGACAAAAGTTTAAGTGTGGGGGGTGACATATGTGGTTGTACTTATGTGGTTTTTCTTCAAAAATAAAAAAAACAAAAAAACAAAACAAAAACAAAAACAAAACAAAACAAAACAAAAAAAAAAATTAGAATTGTGTTTATTTCTATCTTTTCATTATATTTGTTTTATGTTCTTAGTTTAGTTCTTAACTTTTGCTCTTTGTAAATTTCTGGGGTGTTTAACTTTCTCTTCCATATTCATCCATACCTTTACCTCAGCCCCATTACACCCCTACATAAAGCCCTCTTGATTTGTGCATGCATGTGTTATTAGCAGTGGAGAAGTAGAACTTGAGCAAGCCTATGGTAGGATGATTTTCTTGAGTTGATTTGAGTGATATACTGAATTAACTGATACACTTGAGAAAAAAACTGAGAGCATCCTGTGAGGAACCATTTTTGTGTAGTTAGCAGTTGCAGTTGAAATTGACAGGTCTTGTGATTTGAGATTAAGGAATTTTTGTCCTGGTTGTTTTATCTGTTCAAGACTTGTGATTTTTGTTATCTTTTGTATACTTGCTAATTATTAGGAAGGATAGATTGATCTTCACTCTTCTCTTATTTCTTTGCTTTCTTTTGCTATTCTAGTTTTTGCCCAGGAGTGCAAAAAGATAAGTGTGGGGGAATTTGATAACTCATATTTTATTACACTTATTTGTTACTCTTGATTAGTATTTTTAGGATTTATTTGAATAAAATAATGATGTTTTGAGTTAATTTACATTTTTAGTTTTTGATTGGGTTTAATTTATTTTCGTCAGAATTTTTAAGCTTTACGTTACTTCTGTATTTTGGCCATATCTTGGTCCACAGTTGTCGGATTGACTCCGTTCTTGTTGGGTTTTTCAGATAACACTGAGGGCTACAATTCTTATGAAGAGCTCGAAGCCCAATTCGGGTTGGAAGCTAGTCTATTTCTTGCGCCAAGTTGGACACATTTTGCTGAAGTTTTATTTTATTTTATTTATTTTATTTCGTATTTTAGACATATGGGCCGGTCAGAACTAAACCCTAACCCGCTTTGGGTAGGGATATATGATGGCAGAGTAGTAAACATTGGATTCATTCTGAAATTTTTGAAATTGAGGATCAAAGTATTTTCTCTGAAGCGTTCTTCGCGTTCTTCATCTTTTTCTTCTTCTTCTTTTTATTTTAATCATGTTTACCTTAGCCATGCGAGGCTAAGAACCTTTTAATCAACCTAAGGGTAACGGATTCCATGGATTGGTCTTGAGGGTCTGCGCTTTATTTTAAATCAGTCTTGTTTCCCTTCCCAACTCAGATTGATATCGTGCGATCGTGGATATTCAATCTGAGGTTCGCGATTGCGATTACGGAAAGGGATTAATCATCAGATTTGATGATTAGGTTGATTGACCCTATGACCTTAAATCAAGCGGGCTGATACTCTGCGATTGTATGAGTAGAAGCACCGTATTTGATCAAATGCTAAGCGATCGCTTAGAGAGGGTTGTCAATTGGAAATAAGAATTCTGATTCGATTGACAAATCAATCACGATTCTGATATCTTCTTATCCAAGGAAAGACATCCATGGAACCCAAACCTTAGGTTGGTTATTTTTAATTACGAATTTTAAATCCAATTTCATATTCTTCTTTTTAAAATTATTCAACCAAAATTCAAAAACCCCCCCTTTTTAATTTCTGTTTTGATAAACGATTTTATCCAAGCAATTTCCTTGAGAGAGACGGCTTAGGGTTTCCACTCTACTACAAATTTTTTGAACCTTAATAAAAAAATAATTTTTAATTTGCGCGAGTTCGACAGCTCGTGTCAGCCGTTGCCGGGGTTAGAAACACTAACTGTTGTTCTTATCATTGTCTTCTAACACATATACTGTATATCTGACTTTAATTTTATATTTTCTTCTTTATTACTGAATCTACTGTGCATATATATGCCCTCTGCTATTGGTTTATGAGTGAAGAGTTTGAAACAGACTCTAACCACTCCATTGAAGTACCTGAGTTTCTCTTTGATCCTAAGCCAGAACGCACACTCCATAGGAGAAGAAGGAACCTCAGGGAAAGATTTCCTGAAAACATGGCTAATTACAATAATAACAATGAAGAGGTTCCCCCTGAACAGAACTTCAGAACTTTGGGTGCTCCTTTCAGGAACAGACCAGATAGAGGAGTAATCCTTCCCCCTGTAGCACCAAATTTTGAACTAAAACCTATCATGTTCCACATGATTAGGGAAGCAGGGGTCTTCAATGGACTCCCTGCAGAAGATCCTTACACACAGCTCACCACATTCCAAGATATCTGTGATAATTTTAAAGCCGAGGGTGTAACAGAGGAGAGCATGAGAATGAGGTTATTCCCTCACTCCTTGGGTTTAAGAGCTAAAACATGGATGAAAACTCTCACCCCTGGATCAATCCACACATGGCAAGAACTCTCTAACAAGTTCATAGAGAGATTTCTCCCAATGTCTCGACAAGCTGAAGTTAGAGCTGAAATCTCTAACTTCAGAATGTTTCATGGAGAGAATCTCTATGAAGCATGGGAGAGATACAAGGACATCATAAGAAAATATCCAAACCATGGGGTAGAGAGTTGGGGAGTGACTTGATCATACTTCTCAGTCTCACTTAGATTTTGCTGCAGGAGGATATTTCTTTACAGGAACACTTGAATCAAGATACGAAATCATAGAAGGGACTGCTGAAAGATGTCTCCAATGGCCAATAGACAGAGTGAGCCCAGTAAGGAAGCCAGGCATGCTAGAACTAGATAAACAAACTGCCATGGAAGCCCAGTTGACATCACTCATGAATGAAGTGAAGAACCTAAAAGCTGACCAAGCAGCACCAAGGATGGAAGTCTTACAACTCACAGCAACTGAAACAGAACTATGCTCAGCCTGTGGTGACCTTCATGACTCAACAGACTGCCTATCCACTGCATTGGTGTGTTATGCAGAAAATTTTGGCAATAGAAACTTCACCAGAGACAATCAACAAGCAAGACGAAATACATATTCAAGCCCTGGAGGAACTATCATTAAGGATCAGAACCACAACACCCAATGGAGGCCACCCATTGACCAGAGACCATTCAACAACAATCAACAGCAGCAATATCAGCAAAGCAGCAGCAGTGGAACGTTTAAACAAAGGAGAAACAACTACGTTCCGTTCCACAGAGATGACCAACGCATCAATACCCTGGAAAATTATGTCAAGGAATATGTCACCAGGAATGATGCAGTGGTCAGGAACATTGAGTCCCATCTGGGACAGATTGCTGCCAATCTCCAAACAAGAGCACCAGGATCACTAACAGGGAAGACTGACGTTCCCTCAACAACCTCACCATAGAAAGCATTTAATCCCTCTTCAGAGCAAATCAAGGCAGTCACCTTAAGAAGTGGGAAAGCCACTACACAACCCACAACTCTGTCAAAGGAAAAGGGATAGACGAAAGCATCTGAAGTAAATCCAAAAGCACAACAACAACCACCAACCACAGATGAACAGAACCCGGAGCCTGAAAAAGAAGCTGAAACCGATAAAGACCAGGTGGACAAAAGTCAACCAATTAATCCAACCCAATGCAGGCAACTACCCACAAAAATCTTGTTCCCTCAGAGGACAAAAAAGCAACAAGAGGATAAGCAATTTGGAAAGTTCCTGGACATTTTAAAACAACTTCACATCAACATTCCTCTGGTGGACGCACTAGAACAAATGCCCAGGTACGTAAAATTCATGAAAGATGTCCTCTCAAAAAAAGAGGATAACGAAATATGAGACTGTGAAAATGACTCAAGGAAGTTGCCAGTATTTAGGCAAACTTCCACTTAAGCTTCAAGATCTAGGGAGCTTCACCATTCCTTGCATTATAAGAAACACATACCAAGGGAAAGCTCTGTGTGACTTGGGAGCTAGCATCAATCTCATGCCTCTATCTGTTTTCGAACAATTATCCGTTGGGCCAGCCGAACCAACCACGGTAACTTTACAAATGGCAGACAGATCCATTGTTAAGCCCGAAGGAAAGATTGAAGATCTGCTAATCAAAGTAGACAAATTCATCTTGCCCGCTGATTTCATTCTCTTGGATTATGAGGCTGATATTGACGTTCCCATCATTCTGGTTAGGCCGTTCCTGGCAACTGGAGGATCAGTTATCAATGTGCAAAAAGGGGAACTAACTATGAAAGTTCATGATGATGAAATCAAATTCAATATCATCAAAGCAATGAAGTTCCAGGATGAAGGTGAAGATTTGGAAGAATGTTCTGCCCTCACTTCTTTAGACAATCAGTGCAGCATAAAAACAGAATGGGGGGATATGAGAAAGAAGAAGAAGGTTCACAACAGGAGGAACAGAGCTGCTATCTGCAAGAAAGAAAGCCTGAGCCGTTGATAAGAACTGAAAAGGAAAAACAACTCAAAAGACCTTCCTCAGATAAACCTCCTGATTTAGAACTAAAGCCTCTTCCCCAACACCTGAAGTATGCATATTTAGGGAACGATGACACCCTTCCTGTGATCATTTCTTTATTTCTCACCAAGGAACAAGAAGAGCTGCTACTTGACAAGCTCAAGAAGTATAAAGGAGCCATCGGCTGGACCATAGCAGATCTCAAAGGTATCAGTCCCTCATTTTGTATGCATAAAATATTATTGACTGATCCTAATAGTTTTTCAGTAGAACACCAAAGAAGATTGAATCCTATAATGAAGTAAGTGGTGAGAAAGGAAGTCATCAAATGGCTGGATGCAGGGATCATATACCCAATATCTGACAGCAGTTGGGTAAGTCCTGTCCAATGCGTCGCCAAAAAGGGAGGCATAACAATGGAGGTAAATGAGAAGAATGAGCTAATACCTGTACGAAAGGTCACTGGATGGAGGATTTGTCAAGATTACAGAAAGCTCAACAATGCCACCAGAAAGGACCACTTCCCACTTCCTTTCACAGATCAAATGTTGGATCATCTAGCAGGGAAGGAACACTTATGCTTCCTTGATGGGTATTCAGGGTATAACCAGATTGCTCTGGCACCAAAAGATCAACATAAAACCACCTTCACTTGCCCATACGGAACATTCGCCTTCAGAAGGATGCCCTTCGGGTTATGTAATGCACCAGCAACATTCCAAAGGTGTATGTTCTCAATTTTTCTGACTTAATAGGTGAAGGAGTAGAAGTTTTTATGGATGATTTTTCAGTACTGGGAACGTCATATAACCACTGTTTGGACAACTTAGAAGAAGTTCTCCAAAGGTGTCTATCCTCTAATCTAGTGCTTAATTGGGAAAAATGCCACTTCATGGTGAAGGAAGGAATAGTCCTGGGCCATAAGATTTCCAGCAGAGGATTGAAAGTAGATCAAGCCAAAGTAGAAGCCATAGCAAGAATGCCGCCACCATTAAACGTCAGAACACTGAGATCTTTTCTTGGGCATGCAGGCTTCTATAGAAGGTTCATTAAAGATTTCTCCAAAATAGCCAGACCTTTGTGCCATTTGTTAGAAAAAGATATGAAATTTGAGTTTAACTCTGATTGTTTGAAAGCTTTTGAAACCTTGAAAAACAAGCTCATTACCACACCTATCATCCAACCTCCAGACTGGAACTTACCCTTCGAACTAATGTGTGATGCAAGTGATCATGCCATTGGGGTAGTTCTAGGCCAGAGGAAGGATAAAATCTTTCGTAGCATATATTACGCCAGTAAAACCTTGAATGAAGATCAAGTGAACTACACAGTCACTAAACAAGAGCTATTGGTTGTAGTATATGCCTGCGAAAAATTCAGGCCATACGTTTTAGGATCAAAGATTACTGTTCATACTGACCATGCAGCTCTCAAATATCTTTTCTCAAAAAAAGAAGCAAAACCAAGATTGATAAGATGGATCCTACTACTGCAAGAATTCAATCTGGAGATCAAAGAAAGAAAAGGGTGTGAAAACCAGATTGCAGATCACCTGTCCAGATTGGAACACATTAAAGAAGGGCTACCAATCAAGGAGACGTTCCCGGACGAACAATTGTTTAGCGTCAATCACATAAAAGCAGACGTTCCTTGGTTCGCTGATATAGCCAACTTTCTTGCAGCAGGATTGGAACCTTACGGGGTAAGCAGAATGCAAAAGAAAAAATTCTTTCATGATTGCAGGAACTATCTCTGGGATGAACCGCTGCTGTTCAAAAGATGCGCTGATCAAATGATAAGAAGGTATGTCCCAGAAGAAGAACAACCTCCAATCCTTCTACACTGTCATTCGTCCCCATATGGAGGACATCTGGGTGGAATTAGGACAGCTTCCAAGGTTCTTCAATCAGGTTTTTTCTGGCCCTCCCTTTTTAAAGATGCAGTTCAATATGTTAAACAATGTGATAAATGTCAAAGGGAAGGTAACTTAACCAAACAAAATGAAATGCCCCTCAATTCAATTCTAGAAGTTGAATTATTTGATGTCTGGGGCATTGATTTCATGGGGCCTTTCCCTCTTTCTTGTGGGAATAAATTCATACTCATGGCCATGGACTATGTAAGTAAGTGGGTAGAAGCAGTTGCTTTTTCTGCCAATGATGCTAAGGTGGTCATTAAACTTCTGAAAAAGAATATCTTAACCAGATATAGGACCCCACGCTGTCTCATTAGCGATGGTGGAAAACATTTCATCAATCGCCAACTTGAGAGGGTGTTGGAAAAATATGGAGTCAGACACAAGGTTGCAACTCCATATCATCCGCAAACCAGTGGTCTCATTGAAGTTTCTAACCGAGAGGTTAAGAGAATTTTAGAGAAGGTAGTCAATCCTTCTCGAAAAGACTGGTCCCTCAAGTTAGATGAAGCATTATGGGCTTACAGAACTGCGTATAGAACACCCTTAGAATGTTCCCCATACAGATTGATATTTGGCAAAGCATGCCACCTTCCCCTTGAACTGGAACACAAGGCTTACTGGGCAGTTCACGCCCTCAACATGGATGAAAAAGCAGCAGGAAAAAGAGACTGCTACAACTCGAAGAGTTAGAAGAATTCAGAGAGAACACTTATAAAAATCATAAACCATACAAAGAGAAAATGAAGTGGCATGACAAGAGGATCAAAAACAGAGACATCAGGGTTGGCCAGAAAGTGTTACTCTTCAATTCCAGACTCAGATTGTTCCCAGGAAAACTCAAATCAAGATGGACTGGGCCATATCAAATTGTGAAAGATGCAGGAAATGGAGCTTTTGAGATCCAAGGCTCGGAACATGGCCGTTCCTTTAAAGTAAATGGGCACAGGTTGAAACTATACAACAATGAAGCCTTCAATGAAGAAGAGGAAAGTATCCTTCTCTATGAATCCACATGAAAAGTAAGTACCATGTCTAGCTAAGGACATTAAACTAAGCGCTGACTGGGAGGCAACCCAGTAGATACATTTGCTCTCTGACAAAGAGCAAAGTTTTGGGGTGGTTAACCTTAACCACATAGCTCCCAAAAGGAGGGAACGTCTGAAGTTCCACTCCAAAAAGTCCAAAGTACGTTCCGTTCCAAAAACGCAGTTTTGGAGTGGTCCCTGACCACACCCCCACAATGAAAAGGAGAAAAACTCTCCTATTTATCTTAGCTTAGCTTATTTTCAATTCTGTTTTTAATTTGTTTTCTGTCTGTTTCCTTTGTAATTAATCTTTTTGCAATGAAAAAGACCTTTTTTATCAAACTGTTTGGTATATACATGCATTTCAGTTGTAGTATTAAGACTGCCCAATTCTTTTGGATTAACTAACATACATGAAACACAAAGTCACTGACTAATCATGCTTGTTCTTTCTCTGAGTACTTGAAAATAGAAATAGAGCAGGGAATTTAATCCTCAAATTTTTGAAAGAAGCTGATCTGTGTGAACTCAAACTGGTAAGGAACGAAAAATGCCAAACACTCACTTCTGAGAGCGTTCCCGAGGTGTAACCACAATGAAACTTCTCAACTTGCCTTAATGTTGTAAGTACTGCTGAAGAACGGATGAACTCCACTGCCAAGGACCAAACAGAATCACATACTCACCTCACCTTCATCATACGCCCCCTGGTCAACCAAAAAGAACAAGGAACAGATCCAAAAATGAATTAAAAGGACAGAAGAAAGACAAGCAAAGCAAAAGAGGAACAACCATTCAATAGAATTCAAAAGCTATCAGAAAACCTTCCTCTAAAGGGGAAGAAAAAGGTATAAGAAAAAGTGTTCATTCAATCAGAAAAAGTCCAAATTCAAAAGCACAAAAGATAACGTTCCTTGATCCCACAAATCAGACCACAACTTCTTCCACATTTCCATATACTTACCCATCAAAGAATCCTTGGAACAGAAGAAAGTTGTACTTCATAGGAACGCAGCAGAAAGGCAAGTTCTGAAGAATCACATCCAGGAATGGACAAAGCAAACACCAACCCATGAGTGATAGTGAGACAAAAGATCAGCAACCTTCTCTTATCTGGGGGCAGAATCCTCTTACTGTTTACTATGAAGAGTAGTTCATTTTCTGAAATGTTCATGGTTGCTCGCTGGCTCAAGTTTATTTCTGTTATGCTATTCTTTTAAATTGGGCAGACTAATACAATATTTCTGAGTTGTTTGAGGACAACCAACAGTTTAGTTTTGGGGTGTTTGATGGGACGTAAATTCGTTCCCATCTAAGCTCATTTTGATGGCAAAATACCATACGTTCCCTCATCGGATGAGCAACTTCAGCATGAAAATCACTTGTTTTACACATTCGTGACAAAAACACTGTGGGGGAACGGATGGTAACGTATTCCTTTAAAATATATTAAAAGGGGAACGGACTGGGACGCATTTAATGCACCTACTCTATTCATTTAATGCTTATGTACACTTTGCAGGTAACGTAGAGTTAAAGACTTCTAAAAAGCAAGGTGGTGCACCAACTGAGCAGCTGGAAACATGAAGAGCAGGGAATCAAGAGTTCTCATTGGCTGAAAACAGAAGCAAAACATGGGAAGGCCTGCAAACAACGGCTAATCATCACCAACCCCTGTTCCATTCAGTAATTCACGCAAGCTTCACACTCTGCTGCCGCCGTCCCGTCCCCTCATTCAAGCAACTAGCCCCAAGGGAATTACAGTCTTGCCACTCTCCTTCCATCTATAAATAGGACCTCCCTCACACAAAAACATCATCGAATCCTAGAGGGTTTGCAGTCCGAAAGGAAGAGATCACTTAGTAGTAGTTAGTAACTTAGTTTAATTTTCAGTTTTAATTATAGTTAAGCGACAACCCCTCTTCTCTTCTCTGTAAACAACCATCAAGACTCCTCACGAGCAATTACCCATCTTTCTCCATTTTCTATTTCTTTTTGTAAACTGTCTTTTAATTAATATAAGTGTATTTCTCTTCGTTCCAATCGTTATCTCTTACTGAATCTCGGTTGTATGTGATCTCAATTGAGAATAATTATGTTTAAACTACCAGCCATGAGCTGAATTATTTGTGGAATGGGTAAACTGTGAAACTCTTAAAGAACTGTTTCCAAAACTTTGACCGAAGCTTTTTGTATTTCTTTGGCTGAGTAAGCTATATTCATTGTGCGCCAATGGAAATTGGGTACATACTGAGAAAGGAACTTCCATAAGGAAGGGATTTCAGACACTTAGCCATTAAGCTAGTCATGGCAAAAACGCTACTGGTCACCTGGGATCAGTTTCGTCCATTTTAAGGTTCTGAACTAAGTACCTGTTGGAGTCAAGGGAGCCATAAGAACATGGAAACGTAGATGAATCAGAGTTGGCAGCAAGGAACTGGGACAAAGCCATAAGGTGCTAAGTCTTGAGTAAGAAATAGCCCCTTTAAGAGTGAAGCAGTGAATCCATTCTTTCTGTTAACTGTTTTAACCACCAGTTTGTTGCCTCTTGATTATAGTTATTTCTGTTTTAGTAGTTTTATTTTTATTTTATTTAGTACTTATAAAAACTCCAATGGATCTTCACCTTCTGCTAAACAGGAAAGATGACGTCAGCAATATAGCAT